>NC_092744.1:141614859-141914859 GCF_047496795.1 Chiloscyllium punctatum | reverse complement strand
TCTTCCACAACTTTCTGATGTGTGTGAATCATACAACGATCCATCATCCAGCGTGATCACTGAGTTGCCAACTGTATAAGGTCCACCAACTTTCTTCAGCAATCACAGCTTCTGGACACAGCCACCTGTGCTGTCCGAGTGTCATTTGTTGCACCCCGGCCACAGCACATTTCTTCTTCCTGAGTTTATGAGCCTTGTTCCTAATCTGTCTGATCTGTTTCATAAATATTTCCTATCACTTCAGCTCATCCCCTCACAATTCTGAGCTTATGAATAAAATAAGGCATTAGTCCAAATGTTAAACAAAGTGGAAGTATGCCACTCAGCCCATCGAATCTGCCCCAACATTCAATAAACTCATGGTTGATCTGATAATCTTCAACTCGATTCTGCTCACTTACCTCGACAAAGTTCCATCATCTTTCTGATTAACTATCTGGCACAGTTTGAAAATACCCAACAACTCAACCTCAACAGTGGGTGCCACAAAAATGCCACAGACTTTCTGGCCCCTGAGCAAAGAAATTATTCATCATTTCTGAAATAAATAGGCAATACCTAATTCTGTGTTCATTTCGATTGGTGCTCTCCTCACACCATAGGGCAAGCCACCTGCCTGCAACTACCCTGTCAAGATCCAGTGAATATTGAACGTTTATAATTGTTATTATGTGATTATAGAGCTCTCCTCCACCGCCTTTGTTTCAAGGAGAATAATCCCAGCCTAACCAATCATTCCACGAAGCTCCATTTTATACAGAGTTAGCAACATTTTGTAAATCTCTGCTGGCTCTTACAGCGTCCTTACGAAGTTATATGACAGGTGGAGAAATTTCGGTGAGGAAACGGGTTGAAAGTTCAGGAGCAGATGGGAATTGGAACTTGAAATCAGAAAGCGATTGAAATCGGATTGATCCACAAAAGGACCAAATGCAGCAATGATAACTCTGACAAATGAGAATCTAATCATATTCGATTGAAATTCAATGGCTTCATTGTAACTTAATTCCTCCGTGTAATCGTCCTGGGAGGGAGTATTTAGGAGAAATGGAACCTGACCGCCCATATGAAGAAGTTGACAACAATAACATGTCCGTCGGTGGATTTTGTTTGATTATTAACTCAATTCTCATCTCCGTGAAGCCTACGTTGTCCGCAACGCACAAATTAGTTTTTTAACAGAACTCTCTCATTTCCCTTGGTGGCTGCTGCTTACCACTGAAGGAACTGGACACCATCCACGACAATGCAGTCACTTAACTGCACATTCTTCAATACCTGAATATTTATTCCCTTAATTGCTAAGGCACAATTGCAGCATAGTGCACCACCTCGAAGATTCACTGCAGTGTGTCATCCAGGTTTTGTTGACAGAAGCTTCAATGTTCAAAAACTTTACCGACTATAATACAAGGTTGAAGATGCACTGAAATGTCACCGTTTGCAAATTACCCTCCAAGGAACATATCAGCATGACTTGGAGAGGAGTCAGTGGTAAATTCATTGAGTGATGAAGCGGCCTTGATGGTCAAAGAGTTATACTTCAGCCCTCCACCTTTTATCATACAATTTTTAAAAAATTGACTATTGCATTGACCAGACTTGTGCTCATTCCTTTGGTTGTTTCCTAAACTGGCGCTTGCTAAAGATCGAATATCATCCTCAGCCTGTGGTCAACAATAGAAAATATCCAAAAACCTTCTCAATCAATTGATCTCCCTGTCCAACAATCTTCAGAGATCTGTGAATGTCCACTCCAAGATCTCTTTGTTCCGGTACACCACTCAGAATCCCCACTGTCATTGTTTCAACTCCCCAAATTCATTCCCACTTATTGGTCTGGATTCAGTTACATTCGCCATTTTTCCTTTCTACCTGATTGTTACATCCCTGCGGTCCCTGAAATTATTCATCATAGTCAACTATACAACCAATTGTTGTATCTTCTGTAAACTTCTAAACCATGACTCCTACAACTAAGTTTGAATTATCGATCTACATCAGGAAACAGTGGTACTCCACTGGAAACAGGCATCCAAACATGGTTCATTTTTGGATGGGATAAATACCTGAAATAACATCAGAATCGCGCCCTTGCTGTCATTTGTAAACCTGATGGTGACTCTGCAGGTTGATCACCTGACTGATTCCTTCTCACATGTGGGAGTGATGAATAACCTGTCCAAGTTGTGACTGAGCAAGTGAGTTTACACTTCAGCGGGTAATTGAATTCCTTCCTGAAGACCCTGCCCACATGGACCTGACTTCATTGCGGCGTGGGTAACCTTGTGTCTGTTTAGTTTAGATAAGCAGTTGAATTTTAGTCCAAGCTGAGATGACTCCCAATTATCCCCGTCATCCATGTATCTTTTTTATCCTTCCTTATTCTCCCACGGAGTGTGACCATCATAATCTGAACAGCACTTGTTTTTCACCCTTAACTCTCCTTGACCTGAGGCAGAGGGAATTTATGGATGAGCCGTACTATTGTGTGGTTGGAGTCATATATTGGCAGGTCTCGTTCAGGATGGCAGATTTCACTTTTGAAGGGAAATGAATGAATGGGTTGTCAACAAAGTAAACCTTTTTGTCACTGTTCCTCTGAGCGGGTTTATATTCCAGATTTTATTCATCAAATCTAATTACTACCAGCTGCCATGCTCCATTCTCCAAGGGTTGCTGGCCCAAATATCGCCATTACATTTGCAGATGACACGAAGATTGGTGGAGTAGCAGATATCATAGGGGAGTGTCAAAGAATGAAGGAGAATATAGATAGACAGGAGAGTTGAGCGGATAATTGGCAGATGGAGTTGAATCCAAGCAAATCTGAGGTGATGCATTTTGGGAAGTCTTATTCTCAAGCCAAATATACTGTAAACGGAAGAGCAGAGCGATTGGGAGTTCAGATACTTTGTACCCTGAATGTAGCTGCACAGGTGGATTGAGTGGATAAGAAGGCACATGGAGTGCTTGCCTTCACCGGACGGGGCATTTAGAATAAGAGCTGGCTTGCTAAAATTGGACAAGATTTTGTTTCAACCGCATTTAGAATGCTGTGTACTGTTCTGGTCACCAAATTACCAAAACGATGTGCACGTTTATGAAAGAGTGCAGAGAAAGTTTCTGAGGATGTTGCCTGGGATGGAAGGTGTTAGTTCTGAACAGAGGTTGAATAGATAATGTTTGTTTTCATTAACGAAAACGAGATTGAGGGGGACCTGATTGACATTTACAAAATCATGAAGGGTATAGCCAGGGTAGATAGAGAGAAGTTTTTTCCCAAGGTGAGGGATTCAATAATGGGATGTCACACGTTCAAGATGAGAGGTGAAAAGTTTAAGAGGGTGGTAGGTACTTGGGTAGTGTTGCCAGCAGAGGTAGAAGAGGCAAACATGGTAGATCCATTTCAGGTGCATCTGGACAGATGCATGAGCAGATGGGGTGCAGAAGGAATTGATTTGGAATTTAGTGATAGGTTTCGACAGTGGATCAGCTCAGGCTTCGACGTCCAAAGGGTCTGTTCTTGGCCTGTAAATTCACTATCACAGAGGGAATTCGAATATGATATGCGGCTGTGTCGGAATGAAAGTGATGTATGCTGGATTGGAATGTTTACTAGAAGCAAAAGGCTGATTTGGAGACGATGTGATCAAAAACAACTCTTACTGTCAAAGTAACAAAACAGCGCATTGTTAAGGAAAATTTCAGAGAATGCTTTCAATTAATCGACCTCTTGCTTAAGACTCCAGCACGCTTCAGCTGAGCCAATCTGCAGTGCGGGTTAATGCTGCTGTTGTATCTTAATAATCTAATAAACGGAGACAAATATGCCCTTCCTCCCCGCGTTTGACCAGGAACACTCCCAGCTTTGGCATTTCATGTGCCTCTGTACCATCATATAAGAACCATGTCCCCACTTTCAAACCAATCAATCCATTTCAATACCGTGTTTGTGAGATCATTTCTAATGTCGCAGCTTTTACAACAAGGACCATAGATTATTGGAACATCAGGCTCAGCAAAAGGACACAGGGTAGCAGTGAGGAAAAGAAAATTTATTTGGAAGTACCTCTTTCTATGGACTTCTACATCATTTATTTCACTTGCTCATTTGGCTCTATCTAGTCTATTGTGTGCAGTTCTGCAATTCGCATGATACCACGGATATGATAGCACTGGAAATGATGCAGGAGCGATTTACCAGGATATTGTCTGGGCAGAAGAGTTTCAATTATAAAGAGAAATTGGATAGTCTGGAGATGTTTTTCTTAAAGCAGAGGAAGTAGAGAGGAGACATGATTGAGATGTACAAAATAATCAGGAATGTAGATGGTGTAGACTGAAATCAACGTTTCTCTTTGATGGTGAGATCGATCACGGGGGGAAGGGAAGGTGGCATAGACTTAAGTATACAAGAGGAAAGATTTGAGTGAATGCGCAGACAAATGTTTTGAAACAGCAATTGGTTGAAATATGGAACACAGTGCATACAAAGGTTGGAGATGCAGAAATCCTCATAACTTTCAGAAGTATTCAGATGTGAATTCTAAGATGCCAAGACAGACGAGGCTATAGGCCAAGTGATTTTACGAAGTGTTCGGATAGTTAAGCGAATGTTAATATCCAGTAATACCAAATAGGCTTCTTTTTGCATAAAATTTCTGGATAGTACCACTGCATGTTGCTGCGTGAGATCCGGTTCAATTCGCTTCCAGGATGAATGCTTGCATATTGGGAGGGATCAGTGGGTAGAATTGCACATTTCCACGCCAGAAACCCGCATTCGATTCCAGAATTGTTTGACTGACTGTGTGGAATTTGCACTCTCATGCTATCTCTCTCGTGTAAGTTTCCTCTGGCTGCTCTGATTCCTTCCCACAATGCAAAGGTGTGCAATTCAGGTCAATGGCAAAGGAAATCTAAATGGACTGTAAGTGTAAATCAGAGTCAAAAGTCAGAATTGCAGCTGGAGGAAAACAGAATGACCGTTTCAGGTCAACAGACCCTTCCTCGGAACTGTTTTTAATTCGCAATGTTAACTGTAACTTCTCTTCACTGAGCTCCCTGACTCGCTGAGCTTTTGGAACAATTTCCATTTTTATAGGTGGATCATAAATGCGGATTTAGAAATATAGAGTGGGGGAGTGTGAATCTCTTCCATGGCACAGTGCAGACTCAACTGGCCAAATGGTTTCTGTATGCACTGTGTCTAATTCCATTAACTTTGTAGCTGTAAGTCTTTGTCCTGTTTTTAGCCTTTGTTATTCACATCTATCCTGTCATGTGAATTGCAGAACAGGACAATCGACATTTTGGGCATAAGCCACCACCAAATCGTTACCACCTGACGCCTGGAAGATGAACGCCTCATATTCTGCCTTAAGACCCTGCAACCACATGGGACAAATGTGGATTTCAATGGCTTCCACATTACCCCTCGCTACACATTATTACAGTCTAAAGCATCAAACTCAGCACCGCCCTCCGGACCCACACCTCTCTCCCCCTCTGACATATCACCTCTTCCCCTGCCTCGAACCACCATTCGCTTTCCCAGCTACCTTGCACCCAACTCCAACCCCCTCCCATTTATCTCCCAGCCCACACCCACAAGACTCAGTCCTGTTGAAAGACTTATGCCAGAAACGTCGATTCTCCCGCTCCTCGGATGCTGCCTGACCTGCTTTACCTTTCCAGCACGACATTATCGCCGTGCCGAAGATAGACGAGCTCTGCTCAGGCTCTTTTTCTGGGAGCGAAGAAGGCTGAGTGAGGAAGTGATTAAGGTGCACATTAAGGGGAACGGTATGTGTGATAGGAACAAACTTCTTATGGGAAGAGTTAACAACCAGGGATCTCCGTTAAACACAAGGGAGAGGGTGCTCAGACGAGATTTCGGAAGAGCGTTTACACTCTTAGAGTGTTGTTTATTTGGAATTCACTGTTTGAACGTTCGTAAAGGTATGAGTCAGCAAAACATTTCAGGAGTATTTAGCTGAAAACTTGAGAAGCTAGAGCACACATGGATAAGGATCATGTACTGGAAAGTGGGGTAAAGCTAAACAGATGTCTGATGAAAGAACCGAACACTGTACAGAAAATACAGAGCATGAAAGCATGGAAAGGGTAAAGGCACAGAAACTACTGGCGATCTATTACAAGGGGTCTGCGGAAAGTTACATTCGTCAAAAGGTTACTGGGGCAGGATGGAGCCAGTGTGACAGGATGGAATAAGAATAGTGGGATGTTCTTACACCAATAAGCAGAGTCAGACTGAGGCTGACAGGTTACAATGGCAGGCTGAGATAATAACAATCAGTAAAGTCAGCCTCGCCTACTCAATATCATCATGGCAGTTTGGGACAAGTCGTGGCAATACATACTAAGGACATGACTTTAAATAATTAATTGATAGTTAAGTCAGCCTGCTTGATACGCTTGTAGACAGAAAGATATGACATTAAATATCTAATCAGTAGTTCGTAGAGTCAGCTTGGAACAGGGAAACATTGTGATAGATAGAGTAGATAAGTATCTAATCATGACAGGTTAGTCTGGGATGGAAGTTCATTGTAGCACAGGTGGCTGTAGAATACGTAATAGTGACCGTCGAATAATATTAAGTAGAATTATGAAAAACCATAGTGGCAGAAGTAGAACGATAATGGGAACTAACACTATTGGTTTATTGTATAGCTGGAGTGAGGTAATTCTGACTAACACAGTTGGGCATTTTGATAAGCTAAAAAACATGATTAAAGAAATGGAAATAAAATAGTGCGTGGCATGGTGGCACAGTGGCACAGTGGTCAGCACTGCTGCCTCACAGCGCCAGAGTTCTGGGTTCAATTCCCACCTCAGGCGACTGACTGTGTGGAGTTGGCACGTTCTCCCCATGTCCGTGTGGGTTTCCTCCCACAGTCCAAAGATGTGCAGGCCAGGTGAATTGGCCATGCTAAATTGTCAGTAGTGCTAAGTAAGGGGTAAATGTAGGGAGTATGGGTGGGTTCTGCTTCGGTGGGGCGGTGTGGACATGTTGGGACGAAGGGCCTGTTTCCACACTATAAGCAATCTAATCTAAAATCACATACATGCTAGGTGCTGCACTTTGGGAAAGCGGCACTGATACACATAATGGTAAGGTCCGAGGGTGAGTTGCTGAACAAAGAGACCTTGGAGTGCAGGTTCGTAGTAGGTAGATAAGATAGTGAAGAAGACTAGATTAGATTAGACGTTTGGTATGCTTTCCTTTTTTGGTCAGTGTGTTGAGTACAGGAGTTGGGAGGTCATGTTGCGGCTGTACAGGACATTGGTTAGACCACTGTTGGAATATTGCAAGCAATTCTGGTCTCCTTCCTATCGGAAAGATGTTATGAAACTTGGAAGGGTTCAGAAAGATTTACAAGAATGTTTCCAGGGTTGGACTTTGAGGTATAGGAAGAGGCTGAACAGGCTGGGGCTGTTATCCCTTGAGCATCGAAGGTTGAGGGGGTGACCTTATTGCAGTTTACAAAATTATGAGGAGCATGGACATTATAAATAGACAAAGTCTTTTCCCTGGATCGGGGAGTTCTGGACGAGAGGGCATAGTTTTAGTTTGAGAGGGGAATGATTAAAAAAGAGACCCAAGGGACAACTTTTTCACACAGAGGGTGGTACGTGAATGGAATGATGATGTGGTGGAGGCTGGTACAATTGCAACATTTAAGAGGCATGTGAATAGGAAGGGTTTGGAGGAATATGGGCCAGTTGCTGGTAGGTGGGACTAGATTGGGTTGGGATATCTGCTCGGCATGGACAAGTTAGACAGCAGGTTCTGTTTCCATGCTGCATATATCAATGACTGTATGATTCTATGCCATGGACCCTGAGGTTCGGGGTGATTCAAGCATTTGTTTTCTGAATGTTACTGTTTTTGTTTGCAAATAAAAGATTTACTCCTTGAAAAATTCCCGGCATCTCCTGGTGATTGTTGACATTTTCTCCAACAACCGCAACTTTGGGTGCAGTAAAATTGTGGCGACTGCAGCTCTGTGGCGCAATAAAAAGCGTGTCAGATTGCTACAAATTTGGTACCTTTGCTATTCAAAGTTTATGGGTTGAACCTCACCAGAATTGGAGTTAGTTCAGTTTTCAGCTGAATCATTGATTGTTGTGCTGATTCATCGCCAATTCCTGTCGTCTAGAGTTCTCGTCCCTGCTACTGACTAGAGGAAATTCCTTGCCTTCTTGGTTGTGAGTTTTTACGGAGTCATGATCGGACCGAAATCAGATGCTCACCCGCAAAACCTGCAAACTTCGTTCAGAAACCCACTGTCTGTAAACACATTTCCCTCTGAAAGTTGCACAGAAATTGTCGATTGCTTAAATGTCTTTATCCCGTTGTGTGACAGGTTGTTGTGGATGAGCTGGGTAAAGACATTGACGTGTTTGGTCAGCCATGATGATATCAAACGGATAGTAGGACACGTGTTTGGACAAGCCTCCTCCTGTTCCTCTCTTTCTGTGCTGTTTCTTACAGAGGGTTTTCAAAATTAACATGATGAGGGCAATGTGAATCGACACTACGGAATATCAAGGTGCTCCCCTTTACCCCACCGCTCTTACAGCCAGAACAGACAGCTGCTATTGTTGCTTTAGATCAGACAGTGAAGGATTCTCTCAGGCGCTCTGTCAGACTGCATGCTCCTCCACACAGGTTTCCAACTGGGTACATGGAGCAAGCAAACGTGTGGATATTGGGATTCAGGGACAGATTTCCACTCTACTAGGCTGCAGTTCTGGTCACATGAATTTCTGACATGCTGAGTCTTTCTGTGCATTCTACCTACTTTACGATTTAAACTGTAATTGAATTTTTGTTATTGCATAACATTCTAACATCTTCAATGTTCATGCAAACTGTGCAACGTGTTCTTGGATGTAGGAATGGTGAAGATTTAAATGAATGCAATATGTTTCATGTTACCTGTATGAACTTTCAGAAGGAAGTTGGTGAAGTTTCGTTGATTCGAATTCTGTGCCGATTGAAGCTTATCGAATGAAAAGCCCTGCGACAGCGGCGGCAATGTAACATTGTTTGTAAGCAACGCAGGAACCAGTGGAAACCCATTTTTCGATGTAGTCTATTTTTCACAATTTTTGTGTCCCTTTTGTATCCTTTTCGTGAACCTGATGCTTTAATAATCACAGATTCATGTCAGTTTCACCTTGTCTGCCTTAGGTTTAATTTCAGAACAAGACGGTTCAGGGAAATGAAGCAGGGTGAGTGACTGAGGTACCAGTGGGCAGCACATCACCACCAAAGCTCCCACAGTGTTGTGGTTCAGTGGTTAGTACTGCAGCCTCAACAGGGTCCAAATTTCAATTCCAGCCTCGGTGGACTGTTTGTGTCGAGTTTGCACATTCTCCCCGTGTCTGCATGGTTTTTCTCCGGGTGTTCCAGTTTCCTCCCACAGTCCAAAGATTGTGCAGGTCAGGTGAGTTGGTGCATTTGTCAGAGGGGAAATGGTTCTGGTTGCGTTACTCTTCGGAGGGTTGATGTGGACTTTTGGGTCCGAAGGGTCTGTTTCCATACTGTAGGGAATCTAATCATCACAGCAGAACTAGAGCAGTTGAGTTAAACTTCTCCAGGTACGTGTAGGTCACGTGACAGTTTCGCTGTCTGCGGCAACAGTCGCGCAATTGGTCAGAGCCGAATACTTAAAGGTGCATAACATGCCAAGGTTTTATGTTCAATGCTTATCTAAAGATGCTGTTACTGACATTGACCAGGGATTATTGAAACATCAGACTGAAGCGCAGTTGAAAACAATGTTGAGTAAAGTAGCACTTATTTGAAAAGTCCAGTTTCTGACGTGGGGAAAAGATTTGCCTTTGTTAAACATGCCAATTAATAACAGAATATCTGCAAATATTCCCCCAGTGAATATCCATCTGTTGATAGAGAAACAGAGGATAAGTTTCAGTTTAATAACTTTCCTCAAATTGCTGACCCAGCACTGGAATACATCCTGGGAAAGTATGTATAAATCGTTTCATATCATTCAATTTCCTGCAAGCTGCACAGCTCATTCAATCAATCGAAAGTATTAGATTTATCTCTTTCTTGAGTTAGCCTGTTGTCAGTAAACTTGGTAAAGGATCTGGGCAAGTAGTTTTGCTGTAGGGAGGAACAAAGGGTCCATTTGGAATAAGGTTGAGTCTTGACGCAGGATTTTTCAAGCGGAGACTCACTCCCCTTTCGGTTGATTATGACCAAATGTTCAAGCCAACAGATGGCAACGATAATGATGTTTTACATCGACAGGCCAAATGTTGCTCACTAGAGGCACCACAGTATTACATATCAGGTGAGTGGGGGAGATGATGATCCTTGTGGAAACTTGAGAAAGTGCGAAAATTTATCCCACGCTGTTGATCTCACTTTTCTCATAAACCAGTTAGTCAGTGGACTGAGCTAACCGACTTCCATTTAATGTAGAGCTAAACCAAACTGCTCAGTGCATTTACAGTATATAATATTTCATGTTGAATGAGTTGCTGCACCTTCCAACTCCACCAGCTCTTCTCATCCTTAACATTTTCAGTTGCAGATGTTATGCAATTTCTTTCCTATGAATGTTAACCAATTCGATAATGTTTCCATTTTTCATCCCCATCCAGGCAGCCCAGAATCACTGCCACTGTTTAATTCTCCCTGTGTCTGCGTGGGTTTCCTCTGGATGCTCCGGTATCCTCCCACAGTCCAAAAATGTGCTGGTTAGGTGAATTCGCTGTGTTAAATTGCCCGTAGTGTTAGGAGCAGGGGTACATGTAGCGGAATGGGTCTGGGTGGATTGTGCTTCGGCAGGTCAGTGTGGACTTGTTGGGCCAAAGGACCTGTTTCCAAACTGCAAGTAATCTAATTTAATTTATCTAATTCACTTCTTGTCTGCCTGCACACGCTTTTCAAATATTCTTGAATAAGCTCCTAAAATGATTCTATTTCCGAAAATTCATCTCCGAATTCAATAACTGTCAGAATAAAAAATGGTTAGCACTGCTGCCTCACAGCGCCTGAGACCCGGGTTCAATTCCCGCCTCAGGCGACTGACTGTGTGGAGTTTGCACATTCTCCCCGTGTCTGCGTGGGTTTCCTCCGGGTGCTCCGGTTTCCTCCCACAGTCCAAAAGATGTGCAGGCCAGGTGAATTGGCCATGCTAAATTGCCCATAGTGTTAGGTAAGGGGTAAATGTAGATGTAGGCGTATGGGTGGGTTGCGCTTCGGCGGGGCGGTGTGGACTTGTTGGGCCGATGGGCCTGTTTCCACACTGTAAGTAATCTAATCTAAATTTCTTGATTGTGCCCCGATGGGTTTGAAGTTCTAACCTCTAGTTTCCACTCACCTAAACGAGGAAATTTCCCTCGTATTTACTCTTAACAACTTCATATCAGCTGGATAACCTCTTTTCGGACACAATCAAGTCTTTCCTGATTTCTCCCGCATTATTCCTTATCTATGCCACCATCCCATTAAACCACCTCTTTTCGTTTCTAGTGGCTTTATCTCCAAGTAAACCTCATTTCCATCGTTTCTAATGACATGGCATCATGGCCGCATCATTCCTAACATCTTTAAAGTCCATTAAACACTGCCCGTGTCTTTCATCAAGTCTTTATATCGCTGTATATTTCAACGTGAGAAAGGATGCTGGGTCTAATTCAATGCATGAAAACTCACCACTAAGCTATGCAATCTTGTTGCCGACACAGGAAAGGTGGAAGCAATTTCAATTACAGCTGAATCGATTGGTTGCAACAGAATCGGGTCAAATCCCAGTCCCATACATGACTGTTGTCCTTATGATAATTTGTTCTCTCCGTGTGCTGAAGTTACACAGTGAAGGATCAATTGCTATTGCCAGACATACATAAGGGGGTGGGTATGAAATGCTGAAGTTGTGAGATCAGAGTAGTTTTTATTGACATAGACCATTCACTGTTCGATTCTCAGTCTTAGGAATTAGACAGAGCGCGATTTTGAGCAAAATTTGAGCAGGGAAGTTTCCCCCATGATGCAACACCAAATTATGTGTTTACTTTGTTGTTTACCTCATTTGTGTGTTTTGCCTCATTGAGGATTTTGAAGTTATCCCCTCTACACAAAAGTTCCATGCTTTTGCACCATTATACAAAAGATGCAGTACAATAACACCCAAAGCTGTTTCAGTCTACTTGTACAGATATTGACCCCTGGAAACAGCACTCTGAACTCTCGTCGAGTCTGGAAAATAATTTGCTGCATTCCCGCTCTTATGGCTCTTTTCATTACATCGGCTTCTGTTCTTCACGGAATCCGATTCAGCAGATCTTGTCACTGAGTCATTACTTGGTATGTGTTCAGATCATGTGAGCAGAATATCACAGTCCATAACCCAGAAGTCAGACCATACTCAGGGAACCGTACTCTGCTCTAGATCATTTCATGAACACCAGGAAGAAATATCTATGACCTTCAAAATTTACTCACCTGTTTTTCAGAAGCAAGATAAACAATTCCAGGTTTCGGCTTTTGTTGTCACACAGACCGAGGTTGTAAATGTTGGAACCAGTTGAGTCTGTCCGCTCGCCCACATCCATTTTCTCCCCAGAAAGTTAGTGGGACAGTCCAAAGATGTGCAGATCAGGGGAATTGGCCATGCTAAATTGCCCGCAGTGTTAGTTAAGGGTTAGATGGAGGTGTATGGGTGGGTTGCGCTTCGGCGGGGCGGTGTGGACTTGTTGGGCCGAAGGGCCTGTTTCCACACGGTAAATAATCTAATCTAATCTTAAAAAAAAGTGTTAAAGATGATGGTCTGAATCAGATTCTTCGAAAAAGAAGAATCTCTTTATCCATTGATTTCTGGTTTATGGGCCCGCTGGGCCTCTGTTTTCGCGCTGATCACAGTGTTCAGCTTTTTTGTAGCAAGTACCTTCGAGGATGACATCACAGGATATTCTCTGTAACTGTATGATACTCTACCAATAGAGACAGCTCGATCAATGGAGGCAGCTCAGTCTGCTGGGATGGGATAATTTCTGCAGTGCGTCCTGCGGATCAGATACAGTGCATTTTATCATTCAGATCATACAGAGTGTGAGCGCTTGAAAAGGTCAAGCGAGGTTTCCCCACAGGAGTATATTGTAGGTGGAACAATACCAGCGGCACCACCCTAACCCAGGAAAGACCTGTATCAGAAGTCCATTTGGCAAGTTTACTTTTCAGACTCTGGTCACCATGCTCCACGAACCCTGCAACTTGTGGGAAATAAGCACAATACAGTTGGTGGTGGATCCCAAAATGAGAGCGTAATTCCTCATTTATATCTCCAATAAAATGGGGGTGGGGGGCATTGTCAGAAGGTAGACAAAATCCAATACCAAAGCAGGTAATAATCTCCTTGAGTAAAATATTTGCAACAGTTTTAGCACTAACATTGGAAGTGGGGTAAGCTTCAACCCATCAAGGAAAAGAAATCGACAATGACCAAAACATACTTATAGTGCTGACACCTTTGCAACTCAATGACGTCTTTAAACATCTTTTACAGTTGGCATTAAGTAGTCAGAGGTCGACTCACCCTTGTCAAAGAACATAGAACATAGAAGGTACAGCACAGAACAAACCCTTTCACCCACGATGTTGTGCGGAGATTCAATCCTAATGTAAATTAGTAACAACCTACACACCCCTCAACTCACTGCTATCCATGTGCAAGTCTAGAAGTCGCTTAAATGTCCTCGATAACTCTGCTTCTACCACAACCACTGGTCACGCATTCCATGCATTCACAGCACTCTGTGTATTAAAAAAAAACTACTTCTGACATCTCCTTTACACCTTCCTCCTAATATCTTCAAACTATGTGTGTGTTTTTCTGTATATATCTGCTTAATGACAGGAGACAGACTGGTGGTGGTCGAAAGTTGTGTGTGTGTGTATTTCTGTGTATATCTGTTTAATGCCAGGATAACAGGGTGGTGGTGGAGTGTTGTCTGTGTGTGTTTTTTTTTCTGTGTCTGTCTGTTTAATACTGGTGTTAGGGTGGTGGTACAGGGATGTGTATGTTTTTCTGTAAGTATCTGCTTAATGACAGGAGACAGACTAGTGGTGGTGGAGGGTTGTGTGTGTGTGTTTCTCTGTATATCTGATTAATTGCAGGAAACAGGGTGGCGGTGGAGCGTTCTGTATGTATGTGTGTTTCTGTGTATATCTGTTTAAGGGCAGGAGTCAGGGTGATGGTAGAGGGATGTGTGCGTGTTTGTGTGTATATCTGTTTTAAGGGCTGGAGAGAGTGTGGTGGTGGAGGTTTGTGTGTGTGTGTTTCTGTGTATATCTGATAATCAGCAGGAAACGGGGTGGTGATCGAGGGATGTGTGTGCGTATGTGTTTGTGTATATAACTGCTTAAAGGCAGGAGACAGGTGGTGGTGGAGAGTATAGTGTCTGTATTCCTGTATCGATGCGCTTACTGGCAGGAGACAAGGTGGTGGTGGAGGGTTGTGTATGCATGTGCGTTATTGCGTATATCCGTTTAAGGTCAGTAAGCAGGGTGCTCATAGAACATAGAACATAGATCATTACAGCGCAGTACAGGCCCTTCGGCCCTCAATGTTGCGTTGACCTGTCATACCAATCTGAAGCTCATCTAACCTACACGATTCCATGTACGTCCATCTGCTTGTCCAATGACGACTTAAATGTACTTAAAGTTAGCGAATCAACTACTGTTGCAGGCAAAGCATTCCATACCCTTACTACTCTCTGAGTAAAGAAACTACGTCTGATATCTGTCCTATATCTGTCACGTCTCAATTTAAAGCTATGCCCCTCGTGTTCGACGTCACCGTACTTGGAAAAAGGCTCTCCCTGTCCACCCTATCTAACCCTCTGATTATCTTATATGTCTCTATTGAATCACACCTCAAACTTCTTCTCTCCAACGAAAACAGCCTCAAGTCCCTCAGACTTTCCTCGGAAGACCTTGTCTCCATACCAGGCAAGATCCTAGTAAATCTCTTCTGCACCCTTTCCAAAGCTTTCATATACTTCTTATAATGCGGTGACCAGAACTGTACACAATTCTCCAAGTGCGACCACACCAGAGTTTTGTACAGATGTAGCATAACCTCATGGTTCCAGAACACGATCCCTATATTAATGTCTTCTTAACAACACATTCAACCTGGGTGGCAACTTTCAAGGATCTGTGTACCTTGACACCGAGATCTCTTTGCTCATCTACACTACCAAGAATCTTATCATAAGGCCAGTACTTTGAATTCCTGTTCCTCTGATCAAAGTGCATCACCTCACACTTGTCCACATTAAACTCCATTTGCCACCTCTCAGCGCAGCTCTGCATCTTATCTATATCTCTCTGTAACATACAACATCTTTCGTCACTATCCACAACTCCACCGACCTTAGTGTTGTCTGCGAATTTACTAACCCACCCTTCTACTCCCTCATCCAGGTCGTTTATAAAAATGATGAACAGCAGTGGACCTAACACCGACCCTTGCGGCACATCACTACTAACTGGACTCCAGGATGAACATTTCCCATCAACCACCACCCTCTGTCTTCTTTCAGCAAGACAATTACTGATCCAAAATGCTATATCTCCCACAATCCCATTCCTCCAAATTTTGAACAATAGCCGACTGTGGGGAACCTTATCAAATCCGTTGCTGATATCCATATACACCACATCAACCGGTTTACTCTCATCTACCTGTTTGGTCACCTTCTCAAAGAATTCAGTATGGTTTATGAGGCACGACATAACCTTCACAAGACCGTGCTGACTATCCATTATCAAATTATTATTTTCTAGATGATTGTAAATCCTATCTCTTATAACCTTTTCCAACACTTTACCAACAACTGAAGTAAGGCTCACTGGTCTATAATTACCAGAGTTGTCTCTACTCCCCTGCTTGAACAGGGGAATTACATTTGCTATCCTCCAGTCTTCTGGCACTATTCCTGTAGACAATGAAGATTGAAAGATCAATGCCAAAGGCTCGGCAACCTCCTCCCTGGATTCCCAGAGGATCCCAAGCTAGATCCCATCTGGCCCAGTGGACTTATCTATTTTAAAACTCTGCAGGATTTCTAATACCTCTTCCTTGTGAACCTCAATCCAACCTAGTCTAGTAGCCTGTATCTCAGTATTCTCCTCGACAACATTGTCATTTTCTAGAGTGAATACTGTCGAAAAATATTCATTTGGTGCTTCCTCTAACTCCTCCGACTCCTCAAACAACTTCCCATTAATATCCTTGATTGTCCCTAATCTTACTCTTGTCATTCTTTTATTCTTTAAATACTTATAGAAAGCCTTATGGTTTACCCTGATCCTATCAGCCAACAACTTCTCATGTCTCCTCCTGGCTCTTCTGAGCTCTCTCTTTAGGTCTTTCCTGGCTACCTTGTAACCCTCAAGTGCCCTAACTGAGCCTTCACATCCCATCGTAACATAAGCCTCCCTCTTCCTCTTGACCAGAGATTCCACTTCCTTTGTAAACCACGGCTCCCAGGCTCTACAGCTTCCTCCCTGCCTGACAGGTACATAATTATGTAGGACACTCAGGAGCTTTTCCTTGAATAAGCTTCACATTTCTAATGTGCCCATCCCCTGCAGGTTCCTTCACCATCCTATACTTCCTAAATTTTGCCTAATCGCATCGTAACTGCCGCTCCCTCAGCTATAAATTTCGTGGAAAGTTTTGTGTGTGTGTATATCTCCATGTATATCTGTTTGATGACAGGAGACAGGGTGGTCAAGGAGATTTGAGTGAGTGTGTGTGTGTGCGTGCGCATGTGTGTGTGTGTGTGTAATGTTTCCGTGTATATGTGCTTACTGGCACGAGACAGTTTGATGTGTGTGTGTGTGTTTTTGTGTATATCTGTCCAATGGCAGGAAGCAGGGTGTTCATGGAGGTGTGTGTATGTGAGTTTCTGCATATATCTTTTTCATGGCAGGAGACAGGGTGGGGGTAGAGGGTAGGTTGTCTGTGATTCTGTGTCTATGTGCTTACTGGTAGGAGACAGGGTGGTGATGGAGGGGTGTGTGTGTGTTTCTGTGTATATCTGTTTAATGTCAGGAAACAGAGTATTGGTGGGGGGGGATGTTTGTCCATGTGTGTTTTATTTCCTGTGTATGTATGTTTAATGGTAGGTGGTGGTGCAGAGTTGTGTGTGTTTTTCTGTATATATCTGCTTAATTACAGGAGACAGGCTGGTGCTGGTGGAAGATTATGCATGTGTTTCTGTGTAAAATCGATTAATTGCAGGAAACATTGCGGTGTTGGAGGGTTGTGCGTGTGTTTCCGTGTATATCTATTTAATGGTAGGAGGCAGGGTGGTCGTGGAGGTTGTGTGTGTGCGTGTTTCTGTGTGTATCTGATTAACGGCAGGAAACAGGGTAGTGGTTGAGGGATGTGTGTGTGTTTCTGTGTATATCTGTTTAAGGGCTGTGCGTGTGTGTTTCTGTGTATATCTGATTAACGGCAGGAAGCAGGGGAGTGGTTGAGGGATGTATGTGTGTTTGTGTGTATATCTGCTTAAAGGCAGGAGACAGGGTGGTGGTGCAGGGTTGTGCGTTGGTTTCGGTGTCTACCTGTTTAATGTCAGGAGGCAGGGTAGTCATATTGGGTTGTGTGCGTGTGTGTTAATGTGTATATCTATTTAAGGGCTAGGGACAGGGTGGTGATGGAGGGTGCTGCGTGTGTGTTTCTGTGTATAACTGTTTAATGGCAGGTGGCATGTTGGTGGTGGAGGGTTGTGTGTATGTGTTTCTGCGTATATGTGCTTAATGGCAGGAGACATGATGGTGTGTGTGTGTTTCTCTGTATATCTGTTCAATGGCAGGAGACAGGATGGTCATGGAGGGTTGTGTGTGTTTCTGCGTATCTCTATTCAATGTCAGGAGACACGGTGGTGTTGGAGGGTAGAGTGTCTATGTTTCTGTGTCTGTGTGCTTAGTGGCAGGTGACAGATGGTGGTGGAGGGTTGTGTATGTTTCTGTGTCTATCAGTTTAAGGTCAGTAGACAGGGTGTTCGTAGAAGATTGTATGTTTGTTTCTGTGTATATCTGTTTGATGGCAGGTGACAGGGTGGTGGTCGAGGTTGGTGTGCGTGTGTTTCTGTGTATATATGTTTAATTGCAGGAGACAGGCTGGTGGTGGAGGGTTGTATATGTTTGTTTCTGAGTATATCTGTTTCATGGCAGGCGATGTGGTGCTTGAGGGTTGTGCGCGTGTTTCTGCTTAATGGCAGGCAACAACATGCTGGTCGGGGGTTTTGTGTGTGTTTGTGTGTGTGTGTTTCTGAGAATATCTGTTTAATGGCAGAAAACAATGTGGTGGTCAACAGTTGTGTATTTGTGCATTTCTACGTATATCTGTTTAGTTACAGGGGATACTGTTGTGGTCGAGGGTTGAGTGTGTGTGTGTGTGTGTGTGTGTGTGTGTGTGTGTGTGTGTGTGTGTGTGTGTGTGTGTGTGTGTGTGTGTGTGTGTGTGTGTGTGTGTGTGTGTGTGTGTGTATAAATGTTTAATTGCGTGGGTTCGAATCTCACCACTGCCATTTCTGCTGATCAACTCCAACGCTGCAGCATTGTTATAGTGTTGTTTTGGTCCCCACAGCATGTTGATGTTGAAAACAAAAGGAAAATGGACTTGCTTTAGAGAATTAACTGTGGTGTGGGATAGAGCCAAATACTTCAAAGAGTCTCTGCTGTCAGGATCGTGTTCGCCAGCCACGCGGAAAATCGCAAACACCTCTGCTGTTCCAGGCAAGTTGAGCTTTTACTGGAACCGAATGGAGACTGTTATTTCATTGCTGTTGTGAAACAAAGTCCTGCAGTGACTTGACTCGTCGTTATTTGGTTTTCTGGCCAATGAGAAAATCGTTCCAATGAATTTCGATGTGATATGTTATTGAATTTCTCCCATTTCCTTCATTTCCGTCCTGGAGACATCGGAATGGAAAGGTAATCTAATCGAGACTGTGATTGGTGGAATTCACTTTTTATGGCCCATTCTTATTAGGTTCTTTCTTTCTCTCTTTACAGCATTGTCTGGGAAGTGATGGTGCACTAAGACTGCAGTATGTTTGAAAGAGTAGTTTGGAATTGCCCTGTTGTTAGTTGTGAGATTACTTTATAACTCATGCCCTCGGACTGTCTCACATTGTGCATTCATGCATCTCTGTGTCTGAAAATGCATTAGGTTTGCCAGCTTTGTTTGTGTTCCGTGTTAAATGCTTTCTGTTTTGAGATTCGCTCATTACATTACGAATTAACAGGGTTTCTGAGGTAACTTCCAGCTGAAAAAATCCTTAACTGTGGATCTGGGAAAATTTCAGAGTATGGTCAGTCGGAGCAAAAGTAAGGAAGTCGTTCCTTTCTGCAGTGTTTCGCAATACTACCTTTCCCGTGAGCAGTCGAACACACTAAAGGATTGTGCCACAGACTGCGATGGCAAGCTCCACTAAAAAGTAATCCTTTAAAGCCGGTGTAAGCAACACAACGTTATTGGGGTACACCGCTTGGAAACAGATACTTCGGTGTATCTCGAGCATGCTCACCACATAGCCAAAATTAAACAAGTCCAGTTCCCCAGTATTTGGCCCCAAACCCTCGAAACCCATCCTATCCAGAAAATGATCCGATTACCTTTGGAATTTTCTGAGCCTCCTCCACTTCCTCTGGTAGCTCATTCCATACACGCACAACCTTCTGTGTGGGAAATGTGCCTCAGGTCCTTTGTCAATTTCAGCCCACTCACCTTAAACCTATACTCTCGAGTTTTCAACTCACCCCAACTTGGGTAAAACACGTAAATACTCAGTTTACAACCCTTCCATTAGATCATGTCGCAGCCGTTACGCTGCAGGGAAAGTCGTCCCAGCTTTTTCCTCCTCGCCCTACGGTCCAAACACTGACGACATCCTTGTCTATATTTTGTCATCAATTTCACGTCTTTTTTTTTACGTTTTCAAGATGTCAATTACGCTGGGAAACAACGAGCTATTGGAAACAGAAAGGTGAAACGAATAATGGCTTCAACTTTCAGTGCTGGATGCCACACAGCTGCAGCAGGAACGGCAGAGGCTTGTTTCTGTAGTGTAGTGATCATCACGTTCGCCTCACACGCGAAAGGTCCCCAGGACAAAACTGGGCAGAAACTGCTTTGTTCTTCAACTGCAGCCTAGACAAGAACAGAGCTTTCTTGCTTGCTTTCCCATCTGCAAACCTGCCTTCGAAGTTGCTTGAACAAATCTGCACTCGTAGTGAGTGCAATGTAATTCCATTTACTTACAGTGCAAAGCATTGTAAAGTTTTTATCCAACCTGGTTCTGATCATATGACATTCTGTTTGAGAGTGTAATTACCGCCTTCTGATCCTTCCACGAAAAGCATTACCGCATTTGCATTCCTTGCGCAGGCGGCCCGGTTCAAAGACAGGGAAGAAGCTGATGCGCTGGTGTCACAGTGCACCACGGATTCCTCAACTAGTCTGTCTGTCAAATGTATCCTTAAGTCGTCTCTGAAAGACCTCATTTGGAAGCTGTCTGTCGTTATTCAACGTGCGAGAATTGGCACCAGAGGTCCTGAATCATGTTTTGGAGCAGTTCGCACGTTAGTGGCTCATTCAATCAGCAACAGCAATGAAAGAAATTACACTCACAGAGGAACCTCTGGACCTGTGCTGTCATAGCGTCGCTAGTATCAAGGTGCGCCCCGAGATCTAAGCCACGTTGGAACTGAAACGGAGGAATCGACAGAGAGGCTACAGAATGACATCGCATCCATTTGGTTTTCTTTAAATCACTGAGGAGCAGGAAAATGTAAACGGGGAGGGCGAGTGGGGAAGTGAGGCAGTTGCAGCTCTGGTGAAATTCATTCTTTTTGATTCACTCAGCAACCAGAGACGTGAAGGTGACTCAGGCGTGAGAGCTCTTCACATCGAGAACAAAAAGCAATCAAGGGCAGTTAGCACCTCTTCCGGAGTGGGGGTGGGGTGAGGTAATTACCTTTTGACTTCTGTTACTATGTTCAGAAACTGCCTTTTGGATTGAGGTGAACAGAAGCTGCATTTCTAAAAAGCACCATGGAACTTGTTAAACTTTATTGAGTCGCTTTTTCTCATCGATTCCCGCACAGGTTTCCAACTCAGTTGGTATTCATGTGGCTCGTGTCGAGGAGTGAACATCTCTGCAGCAAATTGCACGGTTAAGGTAAAAGGCAAGGAAAGTGGCATCTCGAACCGGCTCCGAGGTCAGACCTTCCTCACAATGTAATCTGTCGTTCTCGGATTGTAATGCTACCTCAGGTTTTAGGGTGGATCATTCTTTGGGAACCTTATTCTGCAAAACAGACACAGTGACTGAAACTATGCTACATGGTATGATTTGGGACACGGCCTGCTCAGCTTCGTGCGTTTTTTCTGTAGTCCGGTGTGTTTCGTGTTCCGTGTAATCGTGAATGTTGTCCTGTTTCGAGCAATTGGTGAAATCATTTAGCAAAGCAAGAATTGAAATTGCAGTAATGTCAAGCAGCTCATGGTAATTTGACCCAATCATAACCGATCATATATTCTCACGCACTCACAGATACATTTGTAGCTGAATCCAGTCTGAGAAGATAGACTCAGCTTACCAGTGATATTTGTCTGGATTGATGGGCTATCGTTATCTGCTGAGAAATTGATATTGTAGACGGGCACATCCCCGCAACTGTGCGAGTCGGAGAGGGATCATGGAACCGTTTTCACGTCAGTTTGCATCTGTTGCTATGCAGGAGCACAATTGGAAGTGCAAGAAAATGGCGCGCTGGGCGTGTTGGTAGCGTGGCCGAGCGGTCTAAATCGCTGAATTAAGGCTGCAGCTTCGACAGAGGCTTGGGTTCGAATTCCACCGCTGCCGTTTCGGCTGAACCAGTGCAACGGCGCAGACCGTTTGGAAGCTGTCTGTCGTTATTCAACGTGCGCGAATTGGCACCAGAGGTCTTAAATCATGTTTTGGAGCAGTTCGTTACCAGAGCTGCAACTGCCTCACTTCCCCACTCGCCCTCCCCGTTTGCATTTTCCTGCTCGTCAGTGATTTAAAGAAAACCAAATGGATGCGATGTCTTTCTGTAGCCTCTCTGTAGATTCCTCCGTTTCAGTTCCAACATGGGTTAGATCTCGGGGCGCACCATAATACTAGCGACGCCACGAAAGCACCCCTGTCACCTCAGTGTAATAACAGGCCAATTGTTTGAAAGATCTAAAGATTAACCCACCCAAAAACTTTTCCCGATCATATTTCTTCACATTTATTGCTTACTAATACACATATCCCTGTACACAATGTGCGATTTAGCGTGCCAGCTCACCTAACCTGCACATCTTTGGATTGTGGGAGGACACCACAGCAAAGTCACATAGACTTGGGGAGAACGTGCAAAGTCCCCACAGTCACCCGAGGAGAGAATCAAACCAATGTCCCCGGCGCTGTGAGGCAGCATTGCTAACCACTGAGGTACCATGAAATCTTATGCAATAAGTAAAATCAGTGAACGATACGAAAAAAAAAGTTTCAAATGAACACTCTCCGACATTGTCAAGGCATGTCAATCTTACATTCAATATGAATAGGTGTATGGAAAACAATAAAAAACAAAATCCCGGCAATTCATGAAAAAACTATAATTAAAAATTTAATTTGATCAAAGGTCATAACAATATTTAGACGAATTGCAATTTTTCATGACAAATGTAGGTAATTAGCTGACTAATGAATAATTGGAAGTGGCATATATTTACTGAATGCCGAAGAAAGCAACTTGTTTATCCCCTTGTTACACAGCAGAATAACTGTGTGTGTGTGTGTGTGTTCGAAATGTTTGAATCCAGCTCTTTCTAACAAAATAAATGATGACTTACGATCACTTCGCCTTGTCACCTTTAAAACCATAACATTCCCAAATATTTTCCAGGAATTTACAACCAGAAGAACTAGTTAATTTCTTTTCATAGGAACCCAAAGAGAATAAGTGGCGGACACTGTGAATTAGTGAGTCAATGCAAGAATACAACGGAAGACAACATCCCTTCTTTCCAAAATGTTCAAAATTTAAAAAATCAAAATTTATTGCCATTGTTGAATGAAAGAATAGAGATACTAATTCTTTTTCATTTGATTTTGTTGCATGAAACATCCGTAAGTCGTATTATGATTACAAACACAATAAATGTGAGCATTGAAGTCAAATATAATTAATTGAATTCAACTATGTTTCAACAGGTAAAATAAAAATTGATATTTACAATGATTGAGAGATTGTGCACTGCAATATCTTTACAGTGGTTCATGTACTGTGCCGTAAATCCACATTTGCGCAATCTACTAGATTGAATAATCATTATTTTCTATTAAATAAATCAGCATCACTTGAATTATCAAAGTCTGTCAATGCATTCAAGAATAATGAAAAATCTCTTTTTGCAAGTGATTGAGCAATGTCTGGAAATGAACTGGAATTAATTCAGTGAAAAGTAATTACATTTTCCTGAATTTTAAGGCTGACATTACCGTGATCATTCAAATGAGCAATCATCAGATATTTGCAATGACTTTGGATGGGAATTCATTGGTTCCTTTGTGGGGTAGGTGACCTGAAAATTAAAGGCATTTTCATACTGTACTATTAGTACTCAGACATAATGGATTAAATGTAAATGTGAATCTCACTATACTTGTTCAAAAGGGACTTTTTTTTATAAAGAATTGTGCCATTATTATCATGGCAATGACTTGATAACGAATGCTCTTTTGAAGAATTAAAATAATTCAATATTACAAAAGCACTTTGCTGTGATGTTGATTGGATATTTATTAAGATCAGTAAACTGAGGAATAAAACATAGTACCTAGCTTTATGGATTGAAGAAAAATGAGCCATTCTGTGATTATTGAGCGAAATTCTTCTTTTTTTAAGTAAAAAATGTACGTAATACAAGAATTGTGAATTTCCAAACACCGGATTCCTTGTAGAGATATGTTTCATCAATTTATATGATCAATATTATGATCAATGTTTAAAGATTTGTGTCAGAATTAGGAAGAAAATTCGTAAGTCATGAAAGTGAGCTTGAAACTGAACAATGAAGTAAATGACATGTGGCGTATATGCGATTTTAATAATATTGTCATTTTTGGACAATGAAAAATGTTGGAATAGAAATGACAAAAAAATCAACATGGTCAAAGCAGTTCTTTTCTTACAAAGAAATGAAAACAATAATCATTTTGGAGCACGCATGATTTGAAATAGCAGATTTTTAACATGACATATACAGTGAAGACTAACCCTTTTGAAAAATGTCGGAACTTCACAAATTTAAAATGCAGTATTTGTTCAATTTGTAATAAAAATGGTTATAATTTGAATTGTCTCTTGTACACACACAATAAAAAAGGAGCTTAAAGATTGTTAGATTGACAAAAATTTGCTTCCCAACGTTATTGCCGTATAGTCAATATCTGTGATAAAGTAGAATTATTGGTTTAAACAATATAAATCAACATTAACGACTGAACTGAAATATAACACATCAATTGCATTAACTGCATTGAATAGTAAATAAATGCTTAAAGTTGTCATTTGTCCCAGGAACAATAAGATACTTACTCAGGTTATTCCACTGAATAGTAATCAGCTGAATATCTTTGTGTCGCTTTATGTGCACTGTTTTGTGTGAACATTGATTTCAATAAACTTAGATATTTACATGAATTCAGAACAGACTGATAACTGGGTGTGAAAGATCTTATTTAAGATTAGACAATTTTTAGTATTCACTAGGTTTGCTGAACAAAACACAGTTAAGTCATCATGCAATAAACTGGATTAGAGAGAAATATGCAAATTCAATTTCAAATGGATGGACTCGGATATTTTCACAACATTTCAATCTTACATTCAATATAAATAGATGAATGGAAAACAAAAAACAAATTTCAGACAACTCATAAACAGATCAATAACTAAAAATTGATATATAGTAGGAAGTTGCATTTGTTTATTTAACTGAAGAAGAACTTGAGTTTTTCCTCATATTTATACCTTTGAAGCATCAAGTTCGATGTGCAGTCTGAACTCAGCTCTTCAGAACAAAAGAAAATCAAGGAATATCTGTACTTTGCATATTTCATCTTTGTGAGTGCAACATTATCAAATATTTTGCAAAGAGCATTGATTGAGTGGAATTAGATACATTCTGCTATTCGCAGACTGAAGAAAATATATAGCAGATACTGTGATTATTGGAATGAACAACAAATGAAAACATATCTAATGTTGAATTGAAAGGCAATTCATTCGATTCTTAGATATTTTCTTATCAACATTCAGAGCTGCTCTGGCACAGCTCTGTGCAAGGTGGGAATTGAAATTGTACCCTCTGGTCTGGTAACAGAGACACGACCAGAGTTGCACAAGATTCCTTCATAACATTCCCAACCAGGCTGGGCAGGGCTGAAAAGTAATCAGATGTTTATTGTGATAATTGGATTGGAATTAAATGGTTGGATACTGTGTGTAATCTACTGAAAATTCAGTAGTAATTTACAATAATGATGGGAGTTAACAAATGTCTTAATTAAACATGATTTTATGATCACTTGTGGAACGATAGCTTGACAGGATTGTGTGATTAGTGTGCATTATATACAAAAAATCAATTTAATTATTCTATATGGTCAGAAGTTTCTCATTTTCTGAAATGCAAATTAAAATGTTTTTGATCTACACGTAAATTGGAACAAAATGATGAATTGGGCAATCAATGTGCCTATTCAGCTGAAGACAACTTTCATTCTTTCTGAAAATGTATGATTTCTAACAAGTCACCATTTCCTGTGATTGTTTAATGAAATAAGATAGATGCCAACCCTTTTTTGTATGCATCAAAAAATTAATGGGGATTTGAATGATTTTGCACATGAAAAATATTCAATTGTTATTGTGAATAAAAACACAATAAATATTAACATTGCAGTGATTTCCAATCAAATCAATTCAAAAGTGTTTCCAAGTTTAAAATGAAAAGCAATATTCAGAGTGATTGAGAGATTGTACATTGCAATGTCCTTGCATTAGTTATTATGTGGAAACAGTTTCACAATTACACCCCTTACCGAATTGAACAATTATTAGGTATTGGCAACAAATCGATTTGAAAACTTTTATTAATGAATTTAAGAATGATGAGGTATCTCCTCTTCCTATTCCACTGAGTAATGTTCAGAAACGAAGAGAAATATTGCAGTGTAAATTAACTGGTGTTCTCTCAATTCCAATTGCTGAAAAGACTGTGATCTTTCAAATAAGCAAAAGTCAGATATTTACAAATGATGTTGCAATGGCAATTATTGGTCTTTTGTGGGTATATTGGCCTGATCGAACAGGTTTTAATATTGTAGCACTCACACTAAGAAATATGAAAGGTATTAAAAGCAAATTGTTCTTGTTATCAAGCCTAAGTTAAAGTATTGCATAATTATTGTATTTGATCATTGTTTCTAAAATCCTGATAGATAAATTGACTTAATATTTTGAATACACTTTGCACTGATGACGATTGTATATTCATTAAGATTAATAAACTGAAAATTAAAATATAAAACGTGACTTTAATAATTTTTAAAAACTCAGCAACGATTGAACACAGTTCAATTATTTTTGGTCGGTTCTTGTCTATTTTATTAATGTAACCTTTATCATGATAAATGTTTAGAAAAATGTCAGAACGAGGAAGAAAATTATTAGGCCGGGAAAGTGAGCATTATTATGAACAAAACATCGGGTTAATGACATTTGGTACAGGAAGTCATTTTGTAGCAAATGACTAATAATTGTGTGATTATTGTTCACTGACAACTAATGTTGGAAGAAAATGAAACTATCTCAAAATGAAATTAAAATAAATATCATTTTGGTGGTCACATGATTTGAAAAATGTCTTTACTTTAACTTAATGTGACATTTGAGCTGAAAAATCGTTTTTTCCCCCGCCCCCTCCCCCTACACACCCAGTGTAGTCTTTTCAATAATTTAAAATTTAGTATTAGTTGAAGTAAATAACAAATAGATGTACCTACATTGTTTTTTTGCACACGAAAAAAGTAAAACAATTTTAACATGAAAATGATATCGCTCTGCAAGTAATAATTTCACAGATAATAAGTGTTTGTATTGAATTTAAATGTCACCATAGCTGTAGGAGTGACTTCCCCTGACAGGGAATGAAGACTCAGGAGATAGGCAGTACTCAGGCAAGTGGAAAATGTTTACACATGCTGAAATCAGTTAATGAAGGGATCATCCCCCGAGGCCAAGTTCGGCAGGGAGGTCCATGACACACTATAACGTTTACAGTAAAAAACAGTATTTTCACACACTTTCTGTATTACAATGGCCACATGCAACGTGGTTACAGTCCTTCCCTCCTTATACTGACACCCGATCCTGTAGAAAACCTAATCTTATATGGACATCGCTATGGATAGCCCCAGCTTCCTCTTGTTTCATGGTGTTTACAGGTGCTATAATCGCCTGCCTTGGGATCTCTCTGTGCATTTTATTTCCGCACATTACAAAATTAATTGCTGCAGTCCTCTGGGTCTATCACTCTGCCTTATTCACTATTCTCAAGAGTATGTAATTAGAAACTTCTTAAATGTTCTGAGCAACTTTAAAATAGTAACTATTTCTGACAATCAAACTCTGTCTGCTTCCCTGATAGCAGCTGTGGAAGTTAGCTGGGCTCTATCCTACAACTGGTGTTTATTCATTCACTGGGGCAATCATTCTTTCATTAATGAAGTCAGGGTTGGTCATTTTTCTGTATGCTGGCATTCTCTTATCACTATCTGGAATATGACTGTCTGGAATGGCATACTTATGGAATTGGAGTAGGATTGTGCAAAATGTTCTTTTTTTCCATTAAGACTGTAACAGACTGTTAGTCTTGTTAATCTACTCTCCACTATTTGTGTTTTAATTCCAAGGCAGGCTGCTCAGGGCATCCCTACAGCAGCAAATCAACAAGGATTTCAGCATTAAAATAAAAATCAACATTCGCTACCATTAGGAAACAGTACCATGCTATATGCTTACGTCACTGAGACTTATTTCCAGATTTAAAGCCGATTATACCGGATTTGATCAATGATTAAATATTAGATATAAGTAACAATTAGTGTTAAAACTGGTCACTGCAAACAAAAAATGATTAGAAATGTCATATTGCTATCTGTTACATGTAGAATTGAACATTAATTATTGGAGTCTAAAACAATCAGGCGTATCTTCATTTGTAAGACCGAATATTAATCCAATGATTTCTGTGAGCATTCAAATTAGAAGATATCAGATATTTCCTGTCAGTGTTGGATGATGAATCATTGCTTGGTTTGTGGTTGTGTTGACCTGGAATAAAAGATCCATTTTTCTTTGTAAAATTGGCACTACAAAATAGTGACTTAAATTGAAATATGAATCTCACGATATTTGTTACAATACCTAAACTGAATTACTGTGTGATTGTTGAACTAATAATGAATTGGTAATCTATTTTAGAACACTGACACATTAAGTGATTCAATATTTCCAAGCGGGTTTGCTGTGATATGGATTACATAATAATTAGTATCAGTGAACTGAGCATTAGAATGCTGGCATGATGTTTTGGAAAATACATTCGATATGCAGTCATTATTAATCATTCAACATTCTCAGATACTCCTGCAATCTGTACTTGCTGACTCAGCTTTTCTTCTGTAGAAATACAATATATAATCCATGCAAATTTTCTTGTCATCAATATTCACACATTTGTGTAAGCATTACAAAGAAAATAAAGAGACAAGGAACACGGGTATCATAGCAAAAAACAGTCAGCAGCATTTACAGAGGAAATTTTTAAACATTGTCTCTGACTAAATACATGAAAAAGTTTAATGGGGATTTGTTACAATGTGCTGAGCCGCAATTACATTTTTATCATGATGACTGGGGAACCCTATCAGAAAACGCGCCTATATTTAGGAATTCCTTTATCTCAAAACATGCTACTTTCAGCATCCTTCATCGTAAACAATGAAGTGTGATTATTGGGGTGGCGAAGATGTAGTGTGTAAATTATAAGAAGTTATCTTGTATATATTTGAGATGTTGTGAAAGCGTGATGTTTGCTGTGGCGATTCATCTTGAGAACAATAGAATATTGACAAAAGATTTTGCACTGAACAGTAGTTAGGTGGCCTTGAATACCATCGTGTGGCTTTATGTGCAGTGATTACTTTTATTTCAAGAGCTTTGAGATATTTTCCATGATTTGTAAAATGATTAATAATTTTGTGACAAACGTCCACATATGGTTATGAGCTGGATTTAAAGAATCCAATGTGTTGGTGTGAAAACCCTTCATTGTTGACATTTGCAAGCGAGGTGTATAATGCTCAGGCACTGGCTGGAAGTCAAGGTGGAAGAAAATCTGATTCATCCTGGAGCAGATTGATTCTCGCAGCTGTTTGACTGAGTTTAACTAATCTTGTATTTGTCCCGATTTCGCTGCCTGTAGGTGAATTTAGAACGTCCAATTTCAGTCCAAGGGTCACTTCACATCACTGGAGAGTTAAAATATAATTCACATATTGTGATAAAAATGAATTTTCAATTAAAATTTGTGTTTTCACAAACAAAACGATTGGATGTTTTCCAGGAATTAAAAATGACATTGATTAAATATTTATTAAGATTGATAAACTGAGAATTATAATCTAGTTGCAGGAATGTTAAGTTGTTAAACCACAGGCTTAGGAGTGTGTTGTTTTGGAATGATTTGGAGGCGCCAGTGTTGGACTGGGCTGTACAAAGTTAAAAATCAAACACCACCACGGCTATCGTCCAACAGGGTTATTTTGCTGAATTAGCTCTCAGAGCGCTGCTCCATCATCAGGCGGAAGCTAGTGCTTCCAAATAAACCTGTAGGACTATAGCCTGGTGTTGAGTAATTTTTAACTTTGTTTTTTAGAAGGAATGTTTTCTTTTATTCAAATATACAGGTTGTTCAAGAATTCTATCTAGCCTTCTGTGATTTTCTTTTAGAGACCACTCATGTATAATTCATACAATTTTCACTGAAATCAGTATTTCAAATTTCCATCAGATTTAAGATGAAAATGAGAACCAATTAATGAGTACTTCCACCAATGGAAAATACAATAAATTCAATTTACAGAGGCAAGATTCAAGTTCGATCTGAATAAGCAAATAAACACTTTGAATGGAAAATATCTGAAAACGTTTACATTTAAATTTGGACGAAGTCAAATTACTTCTTTTTGAAATACATGGCCTGAAAACTTGTTTGAAAATATGAACAAATCAGGACTATCAACATGTCTTGCTGTCAGTGTCGTCGGCCAATTGTCATAAAGAATAAAAACCACTTTCAGCAACAAGTATCATGTGTAATTACTGAATTGAAAAGTAAGTTGATAGCTCTTGTATTTGTTCGCAAAATGATAACCAGATGTTTACTGTAGTTATTGCACTCTGTAACAATAAGATCAAGATCAATGGCTGTTAGAATCATTGGCCACTCGTAAATAAGAACAGACACTGCTTTGAGCAACAAGTGTCATGGATAATTACTGAACAGAAATTTCAGAGACACCCATTGTATTTATTGGAGGGAATGATGACCAGACGCTTACTGTGGTGATTAATCTCAGGAACAATAAGACAAGTACTCAGATGATTTCCTGAACAGTAATTAGATGGTCATGAAGACCATTGTGTGGCTTTATGTATCGTGCTTTGTGTGAGCATTGATTTCAATAACATTGTGATAGTATACAAATGTGCAGCTGAGGTGACTTGGCCATGCTAAATTGCCCATAATGTTCACGGATGTTTAGGTTAGGTGTATTAGTTTTTATTAGAGTGGTGCTGGAAAAGCACAGCAATGCATGCAGCATCAGAGGAACAGTAAAATCGACGTTTTGGGCAAAAGCCCTTCATTAGGAATGCAGCCTGTATTCCTGATGAAGGGCTTTTGTCCAAAACATCGATTTTAATATTCCTCGGATGCCGCCTGAACTGCTGTGCTTTTCCAGCACCACTCTAATCTAAACTCTGTTTTCCAGTATCTGCAGTCATTGTTTTTACCTAGGTTAGGTGTATTAGTCAGGGAAAATGTCGAGTAATCGAGCAAAGGAGTGTCTGGGTGGGTTAATCTTTGGATGGTCAGTGTGGACTGTTGGGCCAAATGGCCTGTTTCAACACTGTAGGGATTCTATGACTCTATGATTCTATGATTTTGGATTAAATTGATAAATGAGTGCTAAAGATACTACTTAAAGTCAACAAAATCTTTAAGTTTAGCAAGGTACGTTGAAGCCATCATGCATGAAGTGAGATAAGTGAGTGAGAGAGAGAGAGACAAATTAAATGTTCAAATGAAAACACGCTAATAGTTTCACAGCATATCAATCTTACATTCAATATGAAAAGGTGAATGGAAAATAAAAACAAATTCCTGACAATTCATGAATGACTAATAATTAGAACTTTAATTTGATCAATGCACATACCAGTATTTAGATGAATTGCAATGTTTAGTTACAAATGTAGGTGATCAGCTGACCAATGAATAAAATGACGTTGCATTTGGTTATTTTGCTGAAGAGGAATTTCGACTGTTAATATTTTCCTTTTTATAATTTCCGAACTGCTCTGACACATCTCTGCTGAAGGTGGAAATTGAAATCATTCCTCCTGATCTTGTCGTAGAGACACTGTCAGAGCTCCACAAAAACCCCTCATAATGTTACCATCCGGGAAGGGCAAGTGTATAGTCACATATTTACGGCGGCAACTCAAATGAAAATTAATCAGATGTTTCTTGTAATTATTTGAATGGGAATTAATTGCGTATGTCCTGTGTGTAATGAACTGACAGTAATGATGTAACAAAGCAATAATGACTTTAATTAAATATGAATCTCGTGATTATTCATGATAAGAAAAAAACCGAATCATTTGATCAGTATACACTGATGAACGAAACTTAATCAATCAAATAGTTCTATATGTTCAATGCTTTTTATCACATAATGAAAAGAAAATTAATATGCATTTGCAACATAAATAATTAGGAAAATAAATGAATTCGTCACTCAATGCGGCTATTCATCTGAAGACAACTTCCCTTCTTTCCAGAAATGTTCAACTTCCCAAAGTTTAAAATGTCCTGTGACTATTTCATGAAACAATAAAGAGATGTTAGTTCCTTTTGTTGCACTTCAAACAGTCACAAGAATTTTAAATGATTTTGTTCCATGAAAAGTGATTAACTTGTATTGTGTTTATAGATACAGTAAATGTTAACATTGAAGTTAAACATAATTAAATCAATTCAACTGTTTCCACGGTCAAAATAAAAATTGATATTCACAATGCCCACTGCAAAATCTTTACTTTATTTAATTTATGAGCCATAATTTCGTAGTAATACTTTGAACTATATTGAACAATGATTAGATAATAGCAACAATTGAATTGTCAAAATAATATCATTTCATTTAAGAATACTGAGAAATTTCAGTTAATTATTTCACTGAGCAATGTGGAGAAACGACCTGGAGTCATTCTAATGAAAAGTAATTACAGTTCTCTGAATGCTTCAGGCTGAGATTACCACGATCATTCAAATGAGCAATTATCAGATATTTACAATGAGGCATCGAATGGGAAGTCATTGGTTCCATTATGGGATCGTTCACCTAAACAGTAAATTGATTTTTAAGTTGGAGTGTTCGTTCGAAGAAACAATTGATGGAATTAAAATGCGAATCGCACTATATTTGTTAGAAAGACTAACTCCAATAACTGTGCAAATTACTGTCATGGCAGTGACTGGAAAATTACGTTGTAATGTAAAAAAAAGATTCAATATTTTAAAAGCACTTTGTTGTGATGATGATTGGGTATTCATTAAGTTCAGTAAACTGAAAAGTACAATATTGTAGCTAGCTTTATGATTCACAAAAATGAGCCATTCAGTGATTATTCAGCAGAATTGCTTTTGGTTCAAAAATGCAGGATTACAAGAATTACATGTTTCCATCCATTGGTTTGCTTATTGAGATGCAGCTTTAATCTACAACTTCTTGTTCATGGCCAATGTTTAGACATTCATGTCAGACGTATGAAATAAATAAGTAGATAGCGAAAGTGCATATTGCAGTGAACATAAGATACAGGGATCTTCCATAATTTTGTGATTATTGCACATGGACAAATAACTCGAGAGTAAAAAATAATTAGAAATCAACATGGAAAGCAGTTTTTTTTCTTCTAAGAAATTGAAAGAAATCCTTATGCATTGCACATGGTTTGAAAATGCATCAGTCACCAAAACACCAAGGTCATAAAAATCATCGGTTTAAGACAATAAGACCTGTAATGAAGAGTATTCTGCTCAATGGTATTTAGAGGACCTTGAACATCTTCATTTCGTTCTTGCAGAGAAAACTCTTTCATTAAACAGTTCTAATTGAGCACAAACAGCCAAGTTTCTGGTATTGAGATGGGGTATGTCAGGTTTCAAGAGTGGCAGGTTTATGGGGTATGTCAAGTTTATGGGTGGCACGGTGGCACAGTGGTTAGCACTGCTGCCTCACAGCACCAGAGACCTGGGTTCAATTCCTGCCACAGGCAACTCTCTGTGTGGAGTTTGCACATTCTCCCCATGTCTGCGTGGGTTTCCTCCGGGTGTTCTGGTTTCCTCCCACGCTCCAAAGATGTGCAGTTCAGGTGAATTGGCCATGCTAAATTGCCCTATTATTAGGTAAGGGGTAGATGTAGGGGTATGGGTGGGTTGCGCTTCGGCGGGGCGGTGTGGACTTGTTGGGTCAAAGGGCCTGTTTCCACACTGTAAGTAATCTAATCTAAAAAGAGATTGATTGTGTTCAGACACTCTCTAGTCCGAGGCACAGACGGACGTTTCTGTGGCCAGCAACAAAAAATCATAATTATGTGTTGCCTCCCTGGTGCTGGATCAAGGATCTCTCTGAGAGGGTGCAGAATGTTCTCTCAGGGGAGAGGGATCAGCAGGAGGTCATTGTACACATTGGAACAATAGGAAGGAAAAAGGATGATTTCTGAAGGGAGAAAATAGAGTGTTAGACAGGAATTTAAAAAGGAGGTCTTCGAGAGTAATAATATCTGGATTACTCACGGTGTTACAAGCTAGTGAGGACAGGAATAGGAGGATAGAGCAGATGAATGCATGGCTGAGCAGCTGGTATAGATGGCAACCAGTTTCTAGTGGAGTGCCACAGTCCTGGGACCACATATTAATAATGACTTGGGTGAGGGAAGTGAATGTACTGTCACCAAGTTTGTAAATCAGTAGGAAGGCAAGTGGGGAGAATGTCAGTGTCTGCAGAACATTCTAGATAGGTTAAATGTGTGGGTGAAAACTTGGCATGTGGAATATAAGGAGGAGAAAGTCAGGAAGAATGGAAGAGTTTAATATTATTTAAATGGAGAAATACTGCAGATAGCTACAGAACAGAGGGATTTGGGATTTCACATCTGTGAATCAGAAAAAGCTGACATTGGAGTTCAGTGAGTAATAGAGAAGGCAAATGGAATGGTGGATCCAAAATCTGCAATTGCTGGAAAAACGCAGTACTGAAGAAGAGTCATTGGACCCAAAATATTAACTCTGTTTTCTCTCCACAAATGCTGCCAGACTTGCTGAGTCACTCAGTCAATTTCTGAATTTGTTTCTGATTTCCAGCAATCACAGTTCTTTGGATATTTTTTTTTAACACATTGCTGGTCTTTATTTCAACGGGAATACAGTACAGCTTTCATCCTTTCAAAAGAGTCTCACAATCTGCTAAGCAGACCACTTTTTGCTTGTTTAGTTTACAAATTTGTTAAAGGCAAGATATCCAGCGAAAATTATGCACAAATTTCCAGTAAGCTCACACATTCCTGAACATTTACCAATTTGTCATTTAGTTTTAGGAAAAAATGAATTCTATTAAAGTCTTCACTTTTGCTGTCCTTGGCAATATCTGTGAATATGTGTGTGTGACTGCCTGCTTGCGTATGTTTGTGTGTGTATGTGTGTCTTTGTGTGTGTGTATGGGTGTCTGTCTGTGTATATGTATGTGTTTCTGAGTGTCTCAATATAGCGATAGGAGGTATATTTAGTAAGTTTGCAAATTACACCAAAATTGGAGGTGTCCTTCGAAGTGGAAGTAATTGTCGGTTTGGAAGGTGTTGTCGAAGGATTTTGGGGAAACGTTTGCAGTGCACCTTGATTCAACTCAGCATCGGTGGTGGATGGAGTGGATGTTTGTAAGGCGGGTACAATTACAACACTTGAAAAGCATCTGGATGGGTATATGAATAGGAAGGATTCAGATGCTGATAACTGGGACTAGGTTTATTCAAGTTATCTGATGGATGCCAGCCACTTAAACAAAGTGTCTATTTCCGTGCTGTACAACTCCACGACTCTGTGAATCTTGATTTGCAATTCTAATGTAGCAAATTGCAATTCGAGTATTTGGAGTCAAAGCCAAATCACTTGTTGCTGATTCACTCGATCGAACTTCAGGTCCACCATGGTTCTGTTAATTTCAATTGACGGGGTTGGCAGAGTTTAATGGTTTGGAGATCAGAGTTGACATAATACAAGATGGATGGATTAGTCTAAGGATTTCCGTTCAGAACAGTCGCCTAATATTTCCAGGCAGTGATAGTACTCGATCAGAATTAGAACCCGTTTCAATTGTTTACCTTGATTTGCCTTGTGGAGAGGCAGGAATTGTTACCATTAACAGCTCAGTTTGTTTATACCAGAGAATGGAACAGCACAAACTCCAGGCAATTGCATATATCAAGTTAAAAATCACACAACACCAGGTTATAGTCCAACAGAATTAAACCTGTTGGACTATAACCTGGTGTTGTGTGATTTTTAACTTTGTACACCCCAGTCCGACACCAGCATCTCCAAATCATGGCATAGATATATGATGGCGGGGAGTTGAGGTTAATTATTTTTGAACGAATGTCACATTTCATCAAGGTAAGTAGGTAAATCCCTACCATCTTCATTCAGTAGTTACTATTGGCTGTGCACTGCCTGAGGGGCCACTGGAGCCGGATTCAATCATCGGGAAAAGCATGGTGAGTGGGACTAGGGAAGGAGCCCATACACAGTGACAGCTGATGCAGACAATGAGAGGCTGCAGTACATCCCTCTGTGCTGCACCATTCCCTGTGTCCAGCTCTGTTCCAGTGGGTTGCTGCAATCTCATTGATACTCTGTCAGAGACACACTACCGGCTTGTTCGTGACATACACTCGGCCCCAGCGTAGCTGATTGGTACATTGCTGGTCATCTACATTCACTATCAAACAGTTTCATAGAAAAGATTAAATGAATTCACCTGGACAAACGGATCGTTTACTCTGGTCAGAAGATCTGGAAATGACTAGGCAGCAATGAAACTGTCAGCCGTGAGCTATAGGTCTTTGTTCACAGTCAGGCTGATTGTAAATGTAGGAAGCGGCTGGGTCCTAAGGTAGTCAGGCAGACGGCAAGTATCGCTTCTCGGCCTTTTGGCTAAGATCATGTGTAGTTCTGTTCTTGTCAGTTTTAATATCTGATAAGTCCCTGATTTAGGGACTGAATATTAATCTGATTTTTGCAGGACGAAGTTGTGTCAGGAGCTTGCTCCGATAACTTCACGCATCATCCCAGTATTGCAGTGTTTCTGGGAATGGTGTACGTCCCCATTAAAAAAGGCGAACAGTAGATTTTTTTTAAATGTTGTATTCTTTATGACCCGAATACGGAAAGCTTTCGGTTAATCAAGTCAGACTTGCCCTCGTGCAAATCAGCTTGTTCTACCATCCGATTCGTTTGAGTCTTTCTGCGTGTTATGTTCAGACGTCAAATACAGAAACGCTCCCGTGAGACTAATCAACGTGTACGCCCCAGTGGGTAAGAGTGAACGGTTGGCCGTCCTGCAACAGCTTCCACTGCTGCTGGCTACGTCCAGGCCGGTCATTCTGGCCGGAGACTTCAACTGCATCATTGATGCTGATGGACGATCCGGCGGGGGGGACAGTAAACCGGACGCTACGTCCAGGGCCCTGATGGAAACGGTCAAAGACGCCAAGCTGCACGACGTCTTCAGCGCCCCTGCAGACGGAGCGCAGCGTAGATACACCTGATCACGGGCAGACGGGTCTATCCGCTCAAGGATAGATTACCTGTTTGTGTCCCGAACGCTCTCGGTCAGATCCACCGACGTCAAGCCGGTGTTCTTCTCTGACCACTGCCTCCTGCTGGCCGACTGTCACCTACAGGACGAACAGCGGGCGGGCAAGGGAACGTGGAAACTGAACACTAAGCTGTTGACCCCGGGAAACATCGAAGAGCTCAAGAGGGATTACGCAGGTTGGAGAACCGTGAAGCCCCTCTTTGAGTCTCCAGCGGACTGGTGGGAAACGGTAAAAGGGAACATCAAGAGGTTCTTTATCCTCAAAGGTGTCCAGGAGGCGAGAGAGAGGCGGGGAAAACTGTCCCAGCTCCAGGAAAGTATGCAGAACCTGCTCCTGCTGCAGACGATGGGGGTCGATGTCACGGAGGACCTCAAGGAGGTGAAGGGCCAGCAAGCCTCGCTCTTTGCCTCGGAGGCCTCCAGGATAATCTTCCGGTCCAGGGTCCGCTCGGTGGAGCAGGACGAGACGTGCTCACGTTTCTTCTTCCAGAAGGTGCACAAAGAGAGCTCCGTGCTCAGCAGCCTGAAGAAAGAAGATGGCTCGGTAACGTCATCTCAGGCTGACGTCATGAGGATCAGCAAATCCTTCTACGCCAGCCTGTCTGACTCGAAGCCAACCGACAGCGCGGCCTCCCAGTCGTTCCTGTCCTCTATCATGGAGGTCCTAGATGACGGAACACGAGAGAGGCTGGACCAGCCGCTATCTCTGGATGAACTGACCAAGGCCCTCGAGTCCTTCGAAAAGAATAAAACTCCCGGAAGCGACGGCTTACCGGTCGAGGTTTATTCCGCTCTTTGGGACTTGATCGGCCAGGACCTGCTGGAGGTGTATGTCAGTATGCTTCGGGCAGGTACCATGAGTGAATCCATGAGGAAAGGCATCATCACCCTCGTCTACAAGCGGAAGGGGGAGAGGGAGGAAATTAGAAATTGGAGACCGATCTCACTGTTAAATGCAGACTACAAAATCTTGTCAAAGGTCATCGCCAACCGGGTCAGGTCTGCTCTGGGATCGGTGATCCACCCGGACCAAACCTGTGCTGTACTGGGCAGGAAGATCTCTGAGAGTCTCGCACTCCTCAGGGATACGATCGCCTACGTGCAGGACAGGGGGGTGGACACCTGCCTCATCAGCCTGGACCAGGAGAAAGCCTTTGACAGGATATTGCATACATATATGAGGGATGTCCTCTCCAAAATGGGCTTTGGGGAGGGAATCGGAAATTGGATCAGACTGCTCTACACCAACATTGTCAGTGCAGTCTCAATCAATGGGTGGGAATCAGATAGCTTCCCTGTATGATCTGGAGTCAGGCAGGGATGCCCCCTCTCACCCGCCTTGTTTGTGTGTTGCATAGAGCCATTTGCTGAATCCATCAGGAAGGATGCGAGCCTGAGAGGGGTGACTATTCCTGGCAGTGGGGGCCTGCAGGTTAAGGCCTCCCTGTACATGGATGACGTCGCTGTTTTCTGCTCGGATCCGCTGTCCGTGCACGGACTCGTGTGCATCTGCGACCAGTTCGAACGGGCCTCGGGGGCCAAGGTAAACCAAGGCAAGAGCGAGGCCATGCTCTTCGGGAACTGGGCCGACCAATCCTCTATCCCCTTCACCGTCAGGACTGACCACCTGAAGGTGCTGAGTATTTGGTTCGGGTGGGCTGGGGCGTGCGCCAAGACCTGGGAGGAGCGGATTAGGAAGATGAGACAGAAACTAGGCAGATGGGGGCAACGGTCGCTCTCCATCGCGGGAAAAAACCTGGTCATCAGGTGTGAGGTACTCTCAGTATTGCTATATGTGGCACAGGTCTGGCCTATCCCCAGGACCTGTGCCGCCGCAGTCACCCGGGCCATCTTCCAATTCATTTGGAGATCAAAGATGGACCGGGTCCGAAGAGACTCTATGTACAAAGACCGGTGCAATGGGGGAAAAAACACGCCCAATGCCACCCTCACCCTGATGGCCACCTTTGTGTGTTGCTGCATCAAGCTGTGCGTGGACCCCCGGTACGCAAACACCAAGTGTCACTACATACTGAGGTTCTACCTGTCCCCGGTGTTGCGAAGGATGGGCCTGGCCTCGCTGCCGCAGAACGCTCCGAGTAGTTGGACCGTTCCGTATCACCTGTCCTTCGTGGAGAAATTTATGAGGAAAAACACCTTTGACCACAAGTCCATCAGGAAGTGGTCAGCACGTAGCGTCCTTGAGACCCTTCGGGAAAAGGAGAGGGCGGATCCTGTCGAGCGGTTCCCTGAGCAGACTGTCAAAGCCATTTGGCAGAATGCCTCATCGCCAGAACTTTCCAACAAACACCAAGACGTGGCTTGGCTGGTGGTGAGAAGGGCTCTGCCTGTGAGATCCTTTATGCACGCCCGGACTCTCTGCCGCACCGCACGCTGCCCTCGAAGTGGCTGCGGGGGGGACGAGACTGTCACACACCTCCTTCTGGAATGTGCCTATGCAGAGGAAGTCTGGAGAGGAATGCAGTGGTGCTTGTCGAGGTTCGTCCCGAGCAGTGCCGTGACGCGGGACTCCGTGCTCTACGGCCTGTTCCCCGGGACTCACACCGAGACGAACATTAACTGCGCCTGGAGGATCATCAACTCGGTGAAGGACGCTCTCTGGGCGGTCCGAAACCTGTTGATCTTCCAGCTGAAGGAGTTGACCCCGACCGAGTGTTGCAGACTGGCACATTCCAAGGTCCAAGACTACGTGTTGAGGGACGCGCTGAAGCTTGGGGCAGCTGCCGCCAAGGCGCGGTGGGGAAAGACCACCGTGTAAGATCGGCCTGCCTGAAGAAGAACAGGGGGCCCATGCGAACGTTTTTTTGGGCTCTGCTGATGCCTCAGCTAAATACATGTATCTGTACAAGATTGAAAAATGCACAGGATTGTAAATGCGAATGACAATGATAAAGTCGAATCTGTGTTTGTAAATATGGACATATGTATGGCATGATCAAATGTACAGACCATAAAAAAATCTGTTCTTGTCAGTTTTAATACCTGATAAGTCCCTGATTTAGGGACTGAATATTAATCTGATTTTTGCAGGATGAAGTTGTGTCAGGAGCTTGCTCCGATAACTTCACACATCATCCCAGTATTGCAGTGTTTCTGGGAATGGTGCACGTCCCCATTAAAAAAGGCGAACAGTAGATTTTTTTTTAATGTTGTATTCTTTATGATCCGAATACGGAAAGCTTTCGGTTAGTCAAGTCAGACTTGCCTTCGTGCCAATCAGCTTGTTCTACCATCCGATTCGTTTGAGTCTTTCTGCGTGTTATGTTCAGCACTCACTGTTAATGTTGTCACTTCATCCCTGGTACATGCTGCCCCTTCCCACCAACTCCAATTCCCAACAACAAAAGTTTTACAAAGTTGCCCACCAGCTCTACCTAATGGCAAACTGCATTTCAGAAAACAAAACATGTAGCTATTGAAGTAATCAACAGTTCGGATTTTGATGATGATGAGAGTAACTTTGATGTATTAAATGAGAGATTTTAAGAACAACGTGAAGCAAAGATCTGATGTATTTAAGGCACAGAGTCAGAGAGATGTGCAGCACAGAAACAGATCCTTCAGCCCAACTCGTCCATGGCAACCAGATATCCTAACCTAATTTCGTCCCATTTGCCAGCATTGGTCCATATCCTTCTAAATGCTTCCTGTTCATATATCCCAGATGCCCTTTAAAAGCTGTAATTTAGTTTAATTTAATTTAAATGCCTCCACCACTTCCTCTGGCATCTCATTCTATACATGCACCACCCTCTGCATGAAAACGTTGCCCCTTACATCCCGTTGATTTTTTTTTTGCCCTCTCATGCTGAACCTGTGCCCTCTCGTTCTGGACCCCCCACCGCAGGGAAAAGAACTGCTGACCTCTACATTGTACAGAGCGACTGCTGCTCTCTATATGATACACAGGGACAGCTGTTGTCCATATTATACACAGGTACAGCTGTTCTCTATATTATACACATGCACTGGTAATAGACAGAGGGATTGCTATCCTCTATATTATACATAGGGTCTCATGTTCTCTATATTAGACACAGGGATTCATGTTCTCTGCATTATACAATGTGACTGCTGTTCTCTGTTTTCACAGGGACGGTTGTTCTCTATGCTATACCCTGCTATTCTCAGGAACTATAGACCGGTGAGCCTGACATCAGTTGTGGGCAAGTTATTGGAGGGATCCTGAGGGATAGGATTTTCACACATCTGGTTAAGCAAGGGCTGGTTAGGGATAGTCAATGTGGCTTTGTGCATGGAAAATCATGTCTCACAAGCTGGATTGAGTATTTTGAAGAATCACCAAAGAGGATTGATGAAGGCTTTGACAAGCTCCCTCATGGTGGCCTGGTTAGCAAAATTAGGTCACATGGAATACAGGGAAATCTAGCCATTTTGATACACAACTGGCTTGAAAGTAGAAGACAGATGGTGGTGGTGGTGGTGGAGGCTTGTTTTACAGACTGAAGCCCCGTGACCATTGGGGTGCCACAGGGATTGGTGCTGGGTTCACTGCTTTTTGTCATTTATATAAATTATATGGATGTGAGCAAAAGAGGTATATTTATTAATTTGCAGATGACACCAAGATTGGAGGTGGAGTGGACAGCGATGAAGGTTACCTCAGAGTATAACAGGATCTTGATCAGATGGGCTGATGAGCTGAGCAGTGGCAAATGAAGTTTAATTTAGGTAAATAAAACGTACTGCACTTTAGAAAGGAAAATCAGGACTGGGTTTATACACTTAATGGTAAGGTCCTGGGGAGTGTCCAATGAGACCTTGGGACACGGTTCATAGTTCCTTGAAAGGGGAGTCACAGATGGATATGTTAGTGAAGAAGGTATTTAGTATGTTTTCCCTTATGGGACAGAGCATTGAATATGGGAGTTGGGAGGTCATATTGCAGCTGTGCAGCACATTGGTTGGGCTACTTTTGGATTATTGTGTTGCATATCAGGCTTTCTTTCTCTTCAAAGCATGTTATGAAACTTGAAAGGGTTAGAAAATACATGGGAACAAATGTTCTCTGCAATATGCACATGATCTGCTCTTCTCTATAATACAGACAGGGACAGCTACTCTCTGTAATACACACGGGGACTTCTGTTTCATATACTCAGCAATTACTGTTTAGTATAGCATACACAGGGACTGCTGTTCACTGCAGTTTAGAGAATAAGTGCTATTCTGTATAATCTAATATTGCAGGTCAAGCGATGACCCAGTGATGTTATCGTTGGACTGCTAATCCAGAGACCCAAGTAATGTGCTGGGGACCCAGATTCAAATCCTGCCATGGCAGATGATAGAATTTGAATTTCAGAAAAATCTGCAAGTATGAGAGTAATCATGGTCATGAATCCATCGCTGATTGTTTGAAGAACCCAACTTGTTCTGGAATGGCTTTTAGGGAAGGAAATTGCCATCCTTACCTAGTCTGGTCTCCATGTTTTTCCAGACCCACAGCAATGTGGTGGAATCTGAACTGCTCTTTGCACCATTAGGGATGGCCAATAAATGCTGTCTGAGACAACAACACCCTCATCCCATAAATGAATAAAAAAGATAACATTTAACAAACTGGAACAGAAACCACCAAACCACCATCTTCTGCACTGTAACGTGACATTGATTACTATTTGAGGTCCTGTGGGGTGTAAATTGTGGAATTTATAATTGATAATTTTGTTCAAAAAGTGTGGAGCTGGACAAACACAGCCAGTGGGGCAGCATCTGAAGAGGAGAAGAGTCGATGTCTCCAACATAAGCTCTTCCTCAAGACAATCTGTTCCTTTTCCAGCACCACACTTTTTGACACTGATCTCCAGCCTCTGCAGTCCTCACTTTCTCCCAGCATAAATTTTGTTGTTGTAGTTTCTTTCTGTGTCTCTGAACTTCACAGTATTCCTGTAATTGTGGTGATTTCTTAAAAGAACAGGTTTCAAAGCTGGGCTGCAGAATGAATGGGTTTTGTGCACTTATGAATGTTTATTAAAGCTAAGCTGTTATGTCTCAAAGTCAAACAAACTTGAACTTTTAGAAAGAGATTCACTTAACTCACCAAATTTCTAGCCACTCTGTTTAAGGTGAATTTCTAAGGCAACAAAAAGTGATCAACCTTATCCCAAACTGTAATCCCAGTGTTTCAAGCAAACTATATCAGTAATATTGCTCACATACAGGTGGCAACCAGTTCTATTGTTTCGAAAACATTGCAAAAGGAGTTGAAATGTGAAAGGTGATGCTGATTGGCTAGCTCATCATTACAATGGCATTGCAGCAAAAACAGGAAGCCGTCAATCTTAATTCTCAGACCCGATAGGTGGACTCTGATTGGTCGGGGTGTCAGCATGGGGATACAGCAGTGGTTGGTTGTCTCCATGATGCTTTTCTTATCGAATAAGTGCAATGTCAGTAAAAATTCCTTTTGCCTACATGAACCAGGGTCCTGCGGAATTATATTTGTTGCTTCTAACTCATGCGCAGATGCAATGCACCCAGCTGTTGATCTTGAATTGGTTTCCAGTTTCACTCTTGGCATAGTTCAGGTTATTTAATCAATGATTTCCAAAGCAGAATCACTTCTAATGAGGCTAACAAGCACGGGCTGGTTGAGCACAGACAGCTTGCTACCAGCAGAGAATGATCAAAGGGACATGTTTTCTCACATGGTCCACCAGTTGTCAGGATGTAGGGCCAACATATCCGGCATCCCACCAGCACCAAACCCCATGTCATGTTATTCATTTGTGATTCACCTGTTGGCCTTGTGTGTGTGAAGGTGGTAACCTGCCGAATGATGCCAATGATAGAAATTGTTCTCACGGTTCACTGCACCCACCAAGTCTGGGTTCCCCATGACACGTAAAATCGATGTCCCTTTTCTGTTCTATCATATCTGTTACTGAATCTGCACAGCCTGAATTGGTTGAATACTTGGTGAAACTATTATAATCATATCTAAATGAGTTTTCCACATGCACAGTGAAGGATTCCCTCATGATTACGAAGACCACATGAGAGCTACATTCTGAGAGTGATAACATGCCCACGTGCTCTTTCAACATTGCCAGCTTATTATTATTACAGTTCAAATAAGCCATTGAAATTCAGACATATCACTTGTGTCTGATTCAGTGTTCACTAAACATCATCTCTTTTTTCCTTTCTGGTGGCATCGTGGCTTCGGGGTTAATACAGCACCAGGGTTCTTGGTTCAATTCCAGCCTTGAGTAACTGTCTGTGTGAATATTATCCCCTGTGTCTCTTTGCATATTCTCCCCAGGTCTGCATGGGTTTCCTCCTACAATCCAAAGATGTGCAGGTTAGGTGAATTGGCTGTGCTAAATTGGCCATAGTGTTCCAGGTTAGGTGCATTAGTCTGGGATAAATGTAGAGTAATAGGAGAATGGGTCTGGGTGGCTTACTCTCTGGAGGATCGGTGTGGACTTCTTGAGTCTATGGGCCTGTTTCCACGTTGTTGGGAGTCTATGATACACATGAACTGAGCACCTTGTGCAGTTGACTTCAGTTCCAATAACAACGTGTCTGACCAAATAGATGGTGTTACCATGGGATATTCTCGAGGGAAAACTCTTCCTAACATCTTTATTGGTAACCATGCAAAACACATCTCTGATGGCATGATACCTAGCCTCCATCCATTTGCATATCTTCAACATGTAGATGACATGTTTGCGACATTTGAATCTGCATTAAAGAGTTTCTTTATAAAGCTCGATGATCGCCACCTGATGCTAAAATTCACCACTGAAATGGAGTACCCTTTCCTTGATACATTCATTGCGAAATCAGCCAAATTGTTTTTAAACTCCAATATCTGAAAGCCAACATTCACTGGTCAGCATACTTGTTAGGATTCCTACAGTCCCCAAGATCAACTTGTGGGGACCGTCATGAATATAGTCCTCACCATCCTCTCACTGTGTGGACTTGATACTGAGTTAGAGCCGATCAAAACTGGTTCTTGTAATAACAGATTCCCAGATGAAATCATCACTCATTGTACATCATAAAAACTCATTAAAAGGCCTGTCTCCACCACTTTGACACTTTGCAGTGCCTTATCAGGTCATTATCTGGGAAAGAAAATGTCATAGAATCATAGAGTCATCGAGTCTGACAGCATAAAGACAGCACCTCCGGCCCATACTGGTCTAGGATAACCAGAAGATAGAACATGGAGCATTACAGCACATGCCCTTTATGGAACTGCTCGGCTAATACAGGAAGTTACACTCACAGAATATGGAGCATTACAGTGCAGTACAGGCCTTTATGCTACACCTTGTCTAACACCAGATATTACACGAATACAACATAGAACATTACAGCGCAGTACATGCCCTATATGGAACCGCTCAGCTAATACAGGAAGTTAGATTCAAAGAACATGGAGCATTATCACGAAGTACAGGCCCTTCGTGGAACCGCTCAACTAATAAAGGATGTTTGACTAATATAACACAGAACATTACTGCGCAGTACAGGCCCTATATGGAACCGCTCGGCTAATACAGAAAGTTTGTCTCATAGAACATAGAACATTACAGCACTGTACAGGCCCTTTGTGCAACCACTTGGATTATAAAGGAAGTTAGAGTCATAGAACATGGAGCATTAAAGTGCAGTACTGGCCGTATATGGAACCGCTCGGCTAATACAGAAAGTTAGACTCATAGAACATAGACTCAGAGTCTCAGAAATGTACAGCATGGAAACAGAACCTTCAGTCCAACCCGTCCATGCCGACCAGGTATCCAAACCCAATCTAGTCCCACCTGCCAGCACCCAGCCCATATCCCTCCAAACCCTTCCTATTCATATACACAGTTCTCCAGTTTCCTCATTTCCCCGACCCCCCACCTTGTCTCAGTCCCAACCCTCGAACCTTGCTAACCTGCAATCTTCTTCCTGACATCTCCGCCCCCACCACCACTCCGGCCTATCACCCTTACCTTATCACCCTCACCTTAACCTCCTTCCACCTATCGCATTTCCAACGCCCCTCCCCCAAGTCCCTCCTGCCTACCTTTTACCTTAGCCTGTTTGGCACACTCTCCTCATTCCTGAAGAAGGGCTCATGCCCGAAACGTCGATTCTCCTGCTCCTTGGATGCTGCCTGACCTGCTGCGCTTTACCAGCAACACATTTTCAGCTCTGATCTCCAGCATCTGCAGTCCTCACTTTCCCCTATTCATATACCCATCCAAATTCCTTTTAAATGTTGCAATTGTACCAGACTCCTCTGGCAGCTCATTCCACAGACTACCACACTCTGCATGAAAAAGTTGCCCCTTATGTCTCCTTCATATCTTTCTCCTCTCACCCTAAACCTATGCCGTCTAGTTCTGGACTCCCCGACCCCAGGGAAAAGACTTTGCGTATTTATCCTACCCATGCCCCTCATAATTTTGTAAACCTCTATAAGGTTCACCGCTCAGCCTCCGACGCTTCAGGGAAAACAGCCCCAACCTGTTCAGCCTCTCCCTATAGCTCAGATCCTCCAACCCTGGTAACAGCATTGTCAATCTTTTCTGAACCCTTTCAAGTTTCACAACATCTTTCTGATAGGAAGGAGACCAGAATTGCATGCAATATTCCAACAGTGGCCGAAACAATGTCCTAACCAATGTCCTCCCAACTCCTGTTCTCAATACTCTGACCAATAAAGGAAAGCATACCAAACGCCTTCTTCACTATCCTATTTACCTGCGACTCCACTTTCAAGGAGCTATGAACCTGCACTCCAAGTTCTCTTTGTTCAGCAACACTCCCTAGGACCTTACCATTAAGTGTATAAGTCCTGCTAAGATTTGCTTTCCCAAAATGTAGAACCTCGCATTTATCTGAATTAAACTCCATCTGCCACTTCTCAGCCCTTTGGCCCATCTGGTCAAGGTCCTGTTGTAATCTGAGGTAACCCTCTTCGCTCTCCACTACACCTCCAATTTTGGTGTCATCTGCAAACTTACTAACTATACCTCCTATGCTCACATCCAAATCATTTATGTAAATGACAAAAAGTAGACTGCCCAGCACTGATCCTGGTGGCACTCCACTGGTCACATGGAACATTACAGCACAGAACAGACCCCTTATGGAACTGCTCGGCTAATTCAGCGTGTTAGACTCAGAAAATAGATCATTACAGTGCAGTACAGACCCTTTATGGAACCGTTTGGTGAATACAGGGTGTTACACTTATAGAACATAGATCTATAAGTGTAGTACAGGCCCTTTATGGAACTGCTCGGCTAACAATGGAAGTTACTCTCACAGAACACGGAGCATTACAGCACTGTACAGGCCCTCTATGGAAACACTCGGCTAATACTGGACGTTAGACTCATACAATATGGAGCATTACAGCGCAGTACCGGCCCTTTATGCTACAGCTCGGCTAATACCGGATGTTAGACTAATACAACATTGAACATTACAGCGCAGTACATGCTGTATATGGAACCGCTCGGCTAATACAGGGAGTTAGATTCATACAACGTGGAGCATTACAGCGGAGTACAGGCTCTTCGTGGAACTACTCGGCTAATAAAGGATGTTTGACTAATACAACATACAAGATTGCAGTGCAGTACAGGCCCAATATGGAACTGCACGGCTAATACAGGGAGTTAGATTCAAAGAACATGGAGCGTTACAGCGCAATACAGGCCCTTCATGGAACATCTCGGATAAAAAAGGAAGTTAGTCTCAGAGAACAAAGAACATTACACCGCAGTACAGGCCCAATATGGAACTGCTCGGATAATACAGGGAGTTAGAATAATAGAAAATGGAGCATTACAACGCAGTACAAAACCTTTATGCAATCACATGGCTAATACGGGGATAACTGAGGCTTGTTTCTGTAGTGTAGTGGTCATCACGTTCGCCTCACAAGCGAAAAATCCCTAGTTCGAATCTGGGTAGAAGCTGCTTTGTTCTTCAACTGCAGCCTTTGACAGAGACAAGAACGGAGCTTTTTTGCTTGCTTTCCCATCTGCAAACCTGCCTTCGAATTTGCTTGAACAAATCTGCTCTCGTAGTAAAATGTAATGTAATTCCATTTACTTACAGTGCAAAGCGATCTAAAGCGCTGGATTGAGGCTCCAGTGAATGCAGAGGCGACAGAAGAAAAATGGGTTTGCTTCCCGGGGAATTGACTGCGGTGTGGGAAAGTGCCGAATTTTCCAAAGTGTCTGTGCTGTCATGATCGTGTTCGCCTCCCGTGCGGAAAATCGCAAGCAGCTCTACTGTTGCTTTCTGTTCCAGGCAAGTTGACCTTTTACTGGAACCGAATGGAGACTGTTATTTCATCGCTGTTGCGAAACAGAGTCCTACGGTGACTCGACTCGTCGTTGTTTGGTTTTCTGGCCAATGAGAAAATCGTTCCAATGTATTTCGATGTCATATGTTTTTGAATTTCTCCCACTTCCTTCATTTCCGTCCTGGAGACATCGGAAGGGAAAGGTAATCTAATCGAGACTGCGATTGGTGAAATTCACTTTTTATGGCCCATTCTTATTATGTTCTTTCTTTGTCTCTTTGCAGCATTGTCTGGGGAGTGGTGGTGCACTCAGGCTCCAGTATGTTTGAAAGAGTAGTTTGGAATTGCCCTGTTGTTAGTTGTGTGATTACTTTATGGCTCATGCCCCCGGATTGTCTCACATTTAGCATTCATGCTCGCTGTGTCTGAAAATGCATTTGGTTTTCCAGTTTTGTTTGTGTTCCGTGTTAAATGCTTTCTGTTTTGCGATTCGCTCAATACATTACGAATTAACAGGGTTTCTGAGGTAACTTTCAGCTGCAAAAATCCTCAACTGAAAATCTGGGAAACTTTCACGGAGTATGGTCAGTCGGAGCAAAAGTAAGGATGTCGTTCGTTTCTGCAGTGTTTCACAATACTACCTTTCCCGTGAGCAGTCGAACAGACTAAATGATTTTGCCACAGACTGCGACGGCAAGCTCTGCAACAACGTCATTCTTTAAAGCAGGTGTGAGCAACACAACGTTATTGGGGTACACCACGTGGAAACAGATACTTCGGTGTATCTCGTCCATGCTCAGCACAGCCAAATTTAAACAAGTCCCATTAAACAACGAGCTCATGGAAACAGAAAGGTGAAAGGTAGAATGGCTTCAACTTTCAGTGCTGGATGCCACTGAGCCCCAGCAGGGACGGCAGAGGCTTGTTTCTGTAGTGTAGTAATCTGTCTGTCAAATGTATCCCAAAGTCGTCTCTGAAAGACCTCATTTGGAAGGTGTCTGTCGTTATTCAACGTGCGAGAATTGGCACCAGAGGTCCTGAATCATATTTTGGAGCAGTTCGCACGTTAGTGGCTCATTCAATCAGCAACAGCAATGAAAGAAATTACACTCTCAGACGGACCTTTGGACTTTCACCAGAGCTGCAACTTCCTCACTTCCCCACTCGCCCAAGCCGTTTACATTTTCCTGCTCGTCAGTGATTTAAAGAAATCCAAATGGATGCGATGTCATTCTGTAGCCTCTTTGTAGATTCCTCCGTTTCAGTTCCAACATGGCTTATATCTTGGGCTGCACAGTAATACTAGCGACGCCACGAAAGCACCCCTGTTACCTCAATGCTATAACAGGCCATTTGTTTGAATAAAATGATCCTCCAAAGAGTAACCCACCCAAACACTTTTTCCACTCATATTTCTTCACATTTACTGCTGACTAATACACATATCCCTGAACACCATGTGCGATTTAGCATGGCCAGCTCACCTAACCTGCACATGTTTGGATTATGGGAGGACACAACAGCAAAGTCACATCGACTTGGGGAGAACGTGCAAAGTCCCCACAGTCACCCAAGGAGAGAATCAAACAGATGTCCCTGGCGCTGTGAGGCAGCATTGCTAACCACTGAGGTACAGTGTAATCTTATGCAATAAGTAAAATCAGTGAAAGATATGAAAAAAACAAGTTTCAAATGAACACTCTCCGGCATTGTCAACGCATGTCAATCTTGCATTCAATACGAATAGGTGTATGGAAAACAATAAAAAACAAAATTCCTAGCAATTCATGAATAAGCAATAATTAAAAGTTTAATTTGATCAAAGGTCATAACAATGTTTCGATGAATTGCAATTTTTAATGACAAATGTAGGTAATTAGCTGACTAATGAATAATTGGAAGTGACATATATTTACTTAATGCCGAAGAAAGCGACTTGTTTTCCCCTTGTTACACAGCAGCATAACAATATGTGTGTGTGTGTGTGTGTGTTCAAAATGTTTGAATCAAGCTCTTTCTCACAAAATAACTGATGACTTACGATCACTTAGCCTTGTCACCTTTAAAATCACAACATTGTCAAATATTTTCCAGGAATTTACAACCAGAAGAACTAGTTAACTTCTTTTCATAGGAACCCAAAGAGAATAAGTAGCGGACACTGTGAATTAGTTGAGTCAATGCAAGAATTCAACTGAAGACAACATCCCTTCTTTCCAAAATGTTCAAAATTTTAAAAAATCAAAATTTATTGCCATTGTTGAATGAAATAATAGAGATGCTAATTCTTTTTCATTTGATTTTGTTGCATGAAACATCCGTAAGCCGTATTATGATTACAAGCACAATAAATGTGAGCATTGAAGTCAAATATAATTAATTGAATTCAACGATGTTTCAACAGGCAAAATAAAAATTGATATTTACAATGATTGAGAGATTGTGCATGCAATGTCTTTGCAGTGGTTCATGTACTGTGCCGTAAATCCACATTTGCGCAACCTACTAGATTGAATAATTATTATTTTTATTCTAAATCAGCAACAATTTAATTATCAAAGTCTGTCAATGCATTAAAGAATAATGAATAGTCTCTTTTTGCAAGTGATTGAGCAATGTCTGGAAATGAACTGGAATTAATTCAGTTAAAAGTAATTACATTTCCCTGAATTTTAAGGCTGAGATTACCGTGATCATTCAAATGAGCAAACATCAGATATTTGCAATGACGTTGGATGGGAAGTCATTGGTTTCTTTGTGGGGTAGATGACCTGAAAAATAAAGGCATTTTCAAACTGTACTATTAGTACTCAGAAATAATGGATTAAATCTAAATGTGAATCTCATTATACTTGTTCAAAAGACTTATTTATAAATAATTGTGCCATTACTGTATTGGCAATGACTTGATAATGAATGCTGTATTTTGAAGAATTAAAATGATACAATATTTCAAAAGCACTTTGCTGTGATGTTGATTGGATATTTATTAAGATCAGTAAACCGAGGCATAAAACATTGTACCTAGCTTTATGGATTGAAGAAAAATGAGCCATTCAGTGTTTATTGAGCAAAATTCTTCTTTTTTTAAGTTATAAATGTACGTAATACAAGAATTGTGAATTTCCATACACCGGATTCCTTGTAGAGATATGATACATCAATTTATATGATCAATATTATGATCAATGTTGAAAGATTTGTGTCAGAATTAGGAAGAGAATTCGTAAGTCATGAAAGTGAGCTCGAAACTGAACAATGTAGTCAATGACATGTGGCGTACATGCGATTTTAATAATATTGTCATTTTTGGACAATGATGAAGAATGTTGGAGTAGAAATGCCAAAAAAATCAACATGGTCAAAGCAGTTCTTTTCTTACAATGAAATGAAAACAATAATCATTTTGTAGCACGCATGATTTGAAATAGCAGTTTTTTTAACATGACATATACAGTGAAGATTAACCCTTTTTCAAAAATGTAGGAACTTCACGAATTTAAATTTCAGTATTTGTTCAATTTGTAATAAAATGGTTATAATTTGAATTGTCAATTGTAAACACACAACAAAAAAGGAGCTTAAAGATTGTTAGATTGACAAAAATTTGCTTCCCAACGTTATTGTAGTATCCTCAATATCTGTGATAAAGTAGAATTATTGGTTTAAACAATATAAATCAACATTAACGACTGAACTGAAATATAACACATCAATTGCATTAACTGCATAGAATAGTAAATAAATGCTTACTGTTGTCGTTTGTCCCAGGAACAATAAGACACTTACTCAGGTTATTCCACTGAATAGTAATCAGCTGATGATGAATATCTTTGTGTCGCTTTATGTGCATTGTTTTGTGTGAACATTGATTTCAATAAATTTAGATATTTACATGAATTAGGAACAGGCTGATAACTGGGTGTGAAAGATCTTATTTAAGATTAGACAATTTTTAGTATTCACTAGGTTTGCTGAACAAAACACAGTTAAGTCATCATGCAATAAACTGGATTAGAGAGAAATATGCAAAATTCAATTTCCAATGAATGCACTCGGATATTTTCACAACATTTCAATCTAACATTCAATATAAATAGATGAGTGGAAAACTAAAAACAAATTTAAGACAACTCATAAACAGCTCAATAACTAGACAACTCAATAACTAAAAATTGATATATAGTAGGAAGTGGCATTTGTTTATTTAACTGAAGAAGAACTTGATTTTTTTCTCGTATTTACACCTTTGAAGCATCAAGTTCTATGTGCAGTCTGAACTCAGCTCTTCAGAACAAAAGAAAATCAAGGAATATCTGTACTTTGCATATTTCATCTTTGTGAGTGCAACATTATCAAATATTTTGCAAAGAATATTGATTGAGTGGGATTAGATACATTCTGTTATTCGTGGACTGAAGAAAATATATAGCAGATATTGTGATAATTGGAATGAACAACAAATGAAAACATATCTAATGTTGAATTGAAAGGCAATTCATTCGATTCTTAGATGTTTTCTTATCAACATTCAGAGCTGCTCTGGCACAGCTCTGTGCAAGGTGGGAATTGAAATTGTACCCTCTGGTCTGGTAACAGAGACACGACCAGAGTTGCACAAGATTCCTTCATAACATTCCCAACCAGGCTGGGCAGGGCTGAAAACTAATCAGATGTTTATTGTGATAATTGGATTGGAATTAAATGGTTGGATACTGTGTGTAATCTACTTAAAATTCAGTAGCAATTTACAATAATGATGGGAGTTAACAAATGTCTTAATTAAACATGATTTTTATGATCACTTGGGGAACGACAGCTTGACAGGATGGTGTGATTAGTGTGCATTATATATAAAAAATGAATCTAATTATTCTATATGGTCAGAAGTTTCTCATTTTCTGAAATGCAGATTAAAATGTTTTTGTTCGACACGTAAATTGGAACAAAATGATGAATTGGTCAGTCAATGTGCCTATTCAGCTGAAGACAACTTTTATTCTTTCTGAAAATGTACGATTTCTAAGAAGTCACTATTTCCTGTGATTGTTTAATGAAATAAGATAGATGCCAACCCTTTTTTGTATGCTTCAAAAAATTCATGGGGATTAGAATGATTTTGCACATGAAAAATATTCAATTGTTATTGTGATTAAAAACACAATAAATGTTAACATTAAAGTGATTTCCAATCAAATCAATTCAAAAGTGTTTCCAAGTTTAATATGAAAAGCCATATTCAGAATGATTGAGTGATTGTACATTGCAATGTCCTTGCATTAGTTATTGTATGGAAACATAGTTCCACATGTCCACCCCTTACCGAATTGAACAAATCGATTTGAAAACTTTTATTAATGAATTTAAGAATAATGAGGTATCTCCTCTTCCTATTCCACTGAGTAATGTTCAGAAACGAAGAGAAATATTGCAGTGTAAAATAACTGGTGTTCTCTGAATTCCAATGGCTGAGAAGACTGTGATCTTTCAACTGAGTAAAAGTCATATATTTACAAATGATGTTGCAATGGCAATTATTGGTCTTTTGTGGGTATATTGGCCTGATCAAACAGGTTTTAATATTGTAGCACTCACACTAAGAAATATGGAAGATATTAAAAGCACATTTTTCTTGTTATAAAGCCGAAGTTAAAGTATTGCGTAATTATTGTAATTGATCATTGTTTCTAAAATCCTGATAAATAAATTGACTTAATATTTTGAATGCACTTTGCTCTGATGTCGATTGTATATTCATTAAGATTAATAAACTGAAAATTAAAATATAAAGCTTTGCTTTAATAATTAAAAAATGTCAGCAACAATTGAACATCGTTCAACTTTTTTTTGGTCGGTTCATGTCTATTTTATTAATGTAACTATTATCATGGTAAATGTTTAGATAAATGTCAGAACTAGGAAGAAAATAATGAGGATAGGCAAGTGAGTATTATTATGAACTAAACATAGAGTCAATGACATTTGGTACAGGAAGTCATTTTGTCGCAAAAAACTAATAATTGTGTGATTATTGATCATTGACAACTACTGTTGGAAGGAAATAAAACTATCTCAAAATAAAACCAAAAAAAAATATCATTTTGGAGGTCACATGATTTGAAAAACGGACATTGTCACTTAATGTGACATTTGAGCTGAAGAATCGTTCTTCTCCCCTCCCCCCGCCACCCCCATGTGTGGTCCTTTCAATAATTTAAAATTTAGCTTAAGTCGAACTAAATAACAAATGGATATTCCTCCATTATTTTCTTGCACACAAAAAATAAAAAAAATAACATGAAAATGATATCGCTCTGCAAGGAATAGTTTCACAGATAATAAGTGTTCATATTGAATTAAAATGTCACCATAGCTGTAGGAGTGATTTCCCCTGACAGGGAATGAAGACTGAGGAGATAGTCCGAACTCAGGCAAGTGGAAGATGTTTACTCATGCTGCAATCAGTTAATACATGGATCATCCCCCAAGGCCAATCTAGGAAGGGAGATCCATGACACACTGTAATGTGTACAGTAAAAAACAGTACTTTTACACACCTTCTGTATTACAATATCCACATACAATGTAGTTACAGTCCTCCCCTCATTATACAGACACCCGATCCTGTAGAACAACTAATCTTGGATGAACATCACTATGGATAGCCCGAGCTTCCTATTGCTTCATGGTGTTTTACAGGTGGTATAATCTCCAGGCCTTGGGATCTCTCTGTGCATTTTATTTCCTCAGATTACAAAATTAATTGATGCAGTCCTTTGGGCCTCTCACTCTGCCTTATTTACGATTCTCAAGAATATGTAATTAGAAACTTTTTAAATGTTCTGAGCAACGTTAGTGGGCAGCATGGTGGTACAGTGGTTAGCACTGCTGCATCACAACGCCAGAGACCCGGGTTCATTATCCCGCCTCAGGCGACTGACTGTGTGGAGTTTGCACATTCTCCCCGTGTCTGCGTGGGTCTCCTCCAGGTGCTCCGGTTTCCTCCCACAATCCAAAGATGTGCAGGTCAGGTGAATTGGCCATACTAAATTGCCCATAGTGTTACCTAAGGGGTAGATGCAGGGGTATGGGTGGGTTGTGCTTCAGTGGGGCGGTGTGGGCTTGTTGGGCCGAAGGGCCTGTTTCCACACTGAAAGTTATCTATCTATTCTCCAAAAAAAATAGTAACTATTTCTGGCAATCAAACCCTGTCTGTTTCCCTGATAGCCGCTGTGGAAGTTAGCTGGGCTCTATCCTGCAGCTGGTGTTTATTCATTCACTGGGAAAATTATTCTTTCATTAATGAAAGTCAGGGTTGGTCATTTTTCTGTATGCCTGCATTCTGTTATCACTATCTGGTATATGACTGTCTGGAATGGCATACTTATGGACTTGGAGTAGGATTGTACAAAATGTTCTTTTTTAACTTAAGACTGAAACAGATTGTTCGTCTCATTTATCTCCCCTCCACCATTTTGTGTTTTAATTCCAAGGCAGGCTGCTCGGGGCTTCCCTACAGCAGCAAATCTACAAGGATTTCAGCACTAAAATAAAAATTAGCATTCGCTACCATTAGGAAACAGTACCATGCAATATGCCTACGTCACTGAGACTTAATTCCACACTTAAAGCCGACTATACTGGATTTGAGCAATGATTACATATTAGATATAAGTAACATTTAGTGTTAAAACTAGTCACGGTAAACTTAAAATGATTATAAATGTCATATTACAACCCGTCACATGTAGAATTGAACATTAATTATTGGAGTCTAAAACAATCAGACGTATCTTCATTTGTAAGGCGAATATGAATCCAATGATTTCTGTGAACATTCAAATGAGAAGGTATCAGATATTTCCTGTCAGTGTTGGATGAGGAATCATTGCTTGGTTTGTGGTTGTGTTGACCTGGAATAAAAGATAATTTTTTCTTTGTAAAATTGGCACTACAAAATAATGATTAAATTGAAATGTGAATCTCACGATATTTGTGACAAAACCTAACTTGAATTACTGTGTGATTGTTGGACTAACAATGAATTGGTAATCTATTTTAGAACACTGACACATTAAGTGATTCAATATTTCCAAACGGGTTTGCTGTGATATTGATTACATAATAATTAGTGTCAGTGAACTGAGAGTTAGAATGCTGGCATGATGTTTTGGAAAATATTTTCGATATGCAGTGATTATTGATCATTCAACATTCTCAGATAAAACTGCAATCTGTAATTGCTGTCTCAGCTTTTCTTCTGTAGAAATACAATATATAATCCATGCAACTTTTCATGTCATAGAACATAGAACATAGAACAATACAGCACAGAACAGGCCCTTCGGCCCACGATGTTGTGCCGAACTTCTAACCTAGATTAAGTACCCATCCATGTAACTATCCAAATGCCACTTAAAGGTCGCCAATGATTCTGACTCTACCACTCCCACGGGCAGCGCATTCCATGCCCCCACCACTCTCTGGGTAAAGAACCCACCCCTGACATCTCCCCTATACCTTCCACCCTTCACCTTAAATTTATGTCCCCTTGTAACACTCTGTTGTACCTGGGGAAAAAGTTTCTGACTGTCTACTCTATCTATTCCACTGATCATCTTATAAACCTCTATCAAGTCACCCCTCATCCTTCGCCGTTCCAACGAGAAAAGGCCGAGAACTCTCAACCTATCCTCGTACGACCTCCTCTCCATTCCAGGCAACATCCTTGTAAATCTTCTCTGCACCCTCTCCAAAGCTTCCACATCTTTCCTAAAGTGAGGCGACCAGAACTGCACACAGTACTCCAACTGTGGCCTAACCAAAGTCCTGTACAGCTGCAACATCACTTCACGAATCTTGAATTCAATCCCTCTGCTAATGAACGATAATACTCCATTGGCCTTCTTACAAACTCTATCCACCTGAGTGGCAACCTTCAAAGATCTATGTACATAGACCCCAAGATCCCTCTGTTCCTCCACCTGACTAAGATCCCTACCATTAACGCTGTATTCCGCATTCTTATTTGTTCTTCCAAAATGGACAACCTCACACTTGGCAGGGTTGAACTCCATCTGCCACTCCTCATCCCAGCTCTGCATCATATCTAAGTCCCTCTGCAGGCGACAACAGCCCTCCTCACTGTCCACAACTCCACCTATCTTCGTATCATCTGCAAATTTACTGACCCACCCTTCGACTCCCTCATCTAAGTCATTAATAAAAATTACAAACAGCAGAGGACCCAGAACTGATCTCTGCGGAACTCCACTTGTAACTGGGCTCCAGGCTGAATATTTACCATCTACTACCACTCTCTGCCTTCGACCGGTTAGCCAGTTTTCTATCCAATTGGCCAAATTTCCCTCTATCCCATGCCTCCTGACTTTCCGCATAAGCCTACCATGGGGAACCTTATCAAATGCCTTACTAAAATCCATGTACACTACATCCACTGCTCTACCCTCAACCACATGCTTGGTCACCTCCTCGAAGAATTCAATAAGACTTGTAAGGCAAGACCTACCCTTCACAAATCCGTGCTGGCTGTCCCTAATCAAGCAGTGTCTTTCCAGATACTCATAAATCCTATCCCTCAGTACCCTTTCCATTACTTTGCCTACCACAGAAGTAAGACTAACTGGCCTGTAATTCCCGGGGTTATCCCTATTCCCTTTTTTGAACTGGGGCACAACATTCGCTACTCTCCAGTCCCCTGGTACCACCCCCGTTGCCAGTGAAGACGAGAAGATCATTGCCAACGGTACTGCAATTTCCTCCCTTGCTTCCCACATAATCCTAGGATATATCCCGTCAGGCCCGGGGGACTTGTCTATCCTCAAGTTGTTCAAAATGTCCAACACATCTTCCTTCCTAACAGGTATCTCTTCTAGCTTACCAGTCCATTTCACACTCTCCTCTTCAACAATACGGTCCCTCTCGTTCGTAAATACTGAAGAGAAGTACTTGTTCAAGACCTCTTCTATCTCTTACGACTCAATACACAGTCTCCCACTACTGTCCTTGATCGGACCTACCCTCGTTCTCGTCATTCTCAGATTTCTCACATACGCATAAAATGCCTTGGGGTTATCCATGATCCTATCATCCAAGGATTTTTCATGCCCTCTCTCAGACATTTGTGTCGGCATTACAAAGAAAATAAATCGACAAGGAACATGGGTATAATAGCGAAAAACAGTCAACAGCATTTATAGAGGAAATTTTTAAACATTGTCTCTGAGTGAATACATAAAAAGGTTTAATGGGGATCTGTTACAATGTATTGAGCCGCATTTACATTTTTAGCACGATGATTGGGGGAACCTATCAGAAAACTCGCGTATATTTAGGAATTCCTTTATCTCAAAACATGTTACTATCAGCATCCTTAGTCGTAAGTGAAGTCTATTTAATGGTGTGGGAAAGATGTGTGTATATGATAAGAAGGAATCACTTGCATATATTTGGGATGGTGTGAAAGCGTGATGTTTGTTGTGGTTATTCATCTTGAGAACAATACAATACTGACAAAAGATTTTGCACTGAACAGTAATTAGGTGGCCTTGAATACCATCGTGTGGCTTTATGTGCAGTGATTAATTTATTTCAAGAGCAATCATATTTTCCATGATTTGTAAAATGATTAATAATTTTGTGACAAACATCCACATGTGGTCATGAGCTGGATTCAAAGAATCCAATGTGTTGGTGTGAAAACCCTTCATTATTGACATTTCCAAGAGAGGTGTATAATGCTCAGGCACTGGCTGGAAGTCAAGGTGTAAGAAAATCTGATTCATCCTGGAGCTGATTGATTCTAACTGCTTTTTGATTGAGGTTGATTGATTTTGTATTTGTCCCGATTTCTCTGCGTGTAGGTGAATTTACAACGTCCAATTTCTGTCCAAGGGTCACTTCACATCACCGGAGAGTTAAAATATAATTCACATATTGTGATAACAATGAATTTTCAATTAAAGTTTGTGTGTTAACAAACAAAACGATTTGTTGTTTTCCGGGAATTTACACTGACATTGATTAGATATTTATTAAGATAGATAAACTGAGAATTATAATCTAGTTGCAGGATTGTTGAATTGTTCAACCACAGACTTAAGGGTTTTATTTTTGGAATGATTTGGAGGCGCCAGTGTTGGACTGGGCTGTACAAAGTTAAAAATCAAACACCAGCAGTTTATTAACCAATATGTTTATTTTGAAGAACTAGCTTTCAGAAGAACCAGCGTTCATCAGCTGTTTGAAGGAGCAGCGCTCCGAAAGCCAGCGCTTCCAAATAAACATGTTGGACTATAGCCTGGTGTTGTGCGATTTTTAACTTTGTTTTTTGGAAGGAATGTTTTCTTTATTCAAATATACAGGCTGTTCAAGAACTCTATCGCGCCTTTCGTGATTTTCTTTTAGATTTTCTCATGTAGAATTCACACAATTTTCACTGTAATCAGTATTTCAAATTTCCATCAGATCTAAGATGAAACGCGGACCAATTAATGAGTACTTCCATGAATGGAAAGCACAATCAATTCACTTTGCAGAGGCAAGATTCAAATTTGATCTGAATAAGCAAATAAACATTTTGAATGGAAAATATCTGAAAATGTTTACATTCAAATTTGAATGAAGTCAAATAACTTCTTTTTGAAATACATGGCCTGAAAACCTGTTTGAAAACATGAACAAATCAAGACTATCAACATGTCTTGCTGTCAGTGTCCTCGGCCAATTTTCATAAAGAATAAACACCACGTTCAGCAACAAGTATCATGTGTAATTACTGAATTGAAAAATAAGGTGATAGCTCTTGTATTTATTGGCAAGAATATTTACTGTGGTTATTGCACTCAGTAAAAATAAGATCAAGATCAATGGCTGTTAGAATCATTGGCCACTCGTAATGAAGAATAAATACTGCTTTGAGCAACAAGTATCATGGATAATTACTGAACAGAAATTTCAAAGGACACCCATTGTATTTATTGGCTGGAATAATGACAAGATGCTTACTGTGGGGATTAATCTCAGGAACAATAAGACAATTACTCAGATTATTTCCTGAACAGTAATTAGATGGTCATGAAGACCATTGTGTGGCTTCATGTATCGTGCTTTGTGTGAGCATTGATTTCAATAACATTGTGATATTATACAGTGTGCAGCTAAGGTGAGTTGGTCATGCTAAATTGCCAATAATGTTCATGGATGTTTCAGGTTAGGTGCATTAGATCTTGTTAGAGTGGTGCTGGAAAAGCACAGCAGTTCAGGCAGCATCCAAGGAGCAGTGAAATCGACATTTCGGGCAAAAGCCCTACATTAGGAATACAGCCTGTATCCCTGATGAAGGGCTTTTTGCCCGAAACATTTATTTTCCTGCTCCTCAGATGCTGCCTGAACTGCTGGGCTTTTCCAGCACCGCTCTAATCTAAACTCTGATTTCCAGTATCTGCAGTCATTGTTTTTACCGAGGTTAGGTGCATTAGTCAGGGGAAATGTCGAGTAATAGAGTAAGGGAGTGTCTGGGTGGGTTACTCTTTGGATGGTCAGTGTGGACTGTTGGGCCAAATGGCCTGTTTCAACGCTGTCATAGAATCATAGAGTATAGATTCTATGAATCTATGATTCTATGATTTTGGATTAAATTGATATGAGTGCTAAAGATACTACTTAAAGTCAACAAAATCTTTTAAGTTTAGCAAGGTACATTGAAGCCATCATGCATGAAGTGAGATAAGTGTGTGTGTGTGAACGAGAGAGAGAGAGAGAGAGAGAGAAAAATTAAATGTTCAAATGAAAACACGCCAATAGTTTCACAGCATGTCAATCTTACATTCAATATGAATAGGTGAATGGAAAATAAAAACAAATTCCTGACAATTCATGAATAAGTAATAATTAGAAAATAAATTTGATCAAAGCACATACCGGTATTTAGATGAATTGCAATGTTTAGTTTCAAATGTAGGTGATCAGCTGTCCAATGAATAACATGAAGTTGCATTTGGTATTTTGCTGAAGAGGAATTTCGACTGTTAATATTTTCATCTTTCTAATACCGGAGAATAAGGATTTATGTGCTTGAAATGTTTGACCTAGGTTCCTTTAAACAGTAAAACAAATCATGATTACCATGTCTTAGACTCTTCCATCTTTAAGGTTGCAACATCGTCAACTATTTTTCCAAGGAATGTAGAACCAGCAGAATTAGATGCATCATTTTATTAGTGAACTGAAGAAAATAAATAGGAAATATGGTGATGATTGAAATGAAGAACAGATTGAAGAATATCTAATGTTGTTTTGAAAAGCAGTTCAATCTATACTCAGATATGTTCTAATGAAATTTCCGAGCTGCTCTGACACATCTCCGCTGAATGTGGAAATTGAAATCATTCCTCCTGATCTTGACGTAGAGACACTGTCAGAGCTCCACAAGGACCCGTCATAATGTTACCATCCCGGAAGGGGAGATGTATAGTCACATGCTTACGGCGGCAACTCAAATGAAAATTAATCAGATGTTTCTTGTAATTATTTGAATGGGAATTAATTGCGTATTTCCTGTGTGTAATGAACTGACAAAGCGAATTAGTAATTTACAGTAATGATGTAACAAACCAATAAAGACTTTAATTAAATATGAATCTCGTGATTATTCATTATAAGAAAAATACTAATCATTTGATCAGTGTACACTGATGAACGAAACTCAATCAATCCAAAAGTTCCATATGTTCAATGCAGTTTGTCACAGAATGAAAAGAAAATTAATATGCAATTGCAACATAAATGATTAGGAAAATAAATTAATTGGTCACTCAATGCGGTTACTCATCTGAAGACAACTTCCCTTCTTTCCAGAAATGTTCAACTATTTCATGAAACAATAAAGAGATGTTAGTTCCTTCTGTTGTACTTCAAACAGTTACAAAAATTTTAAATGATTTTGTTCCATGAAAAGTGATTAACTTGTATTGTGTTTATAAATACAGTAAATGTTAACATTGAAGTTAAACATAATTAAATCAATTCAACTGTTTCCACGGTTAAAATAAAAATTGGTATCCACAATGCCCACTGCAAAATCTTTACATTATTTAATTTATGAGCCATAATTTCGTAGTCATACCGTGAACTATATTGAGCAACGATTAGATAATAGCAGCAATTGAATTGTCAAAATTATATCATTTCATTTAAGAATACTGAGAAATCTCAGTTAATTATTTCACTGAGCAATGTGGAGAAACAACCAGGAATTATTCTGATGAAAGTAATTGCATTTCTCTAAACGCTTCAGCTGAGATTACCGTGATCATTCAAATGAGCAAGTATCAGATATTTACAATGAGGCATCGAATGGGAAGTCATTGGTTCCATTATGGGATCGTTCACCTGAAAAATAAATTGATTTATGCATTGTAGTGTTTGTACTAAGAAACAATTGATGCAATTAAAATGCGAATCGCACTATATGTGTTAGAAAGAATAACTCCAATAATTGTGCAATTATTGTCATGGCAGTGACTGGAAAATTACGTTGTAATCTAAAAAAAAAGATTCAATATTTTAAAAGCACTTTATTGTGATGATGATTGGATATTCATTAAGATCGGTAAACTGAGAAAAAGAATATGGTAGTTAGCTTTATGGATTCACAAAAATGAGCCATTCAGTGATTATTCAGCAGAACTGCTTTTGGTTCAAAAATGCAGAATTACAAGAATTACATGTTTCCATCCATTGGTTTGCTTATTGAGATGTAGCTTTAATTTACAACTTTTTGTTCATGGCCAATGATTAGACATTCATGTCAGACGTAGGAAATAAATAAGTAGATACTGAAAGTACATATTGCAGTGAACATAAGATACAGGGATCTTCCATAATTCTGTGATTATTGTACATCGATGAATAACTTCGGAGTAAAAAATAATTAGAAATCAACATGTTCAAAGCATTTTTTTTCCTTATGCATTGCACATGGTTTGAAAACACATCAGTCACCAAAACCCCAGTCAGAAATAAAATCAAGGTCATAATAAGCATCGGTTGAAGATAATAAGACCCTTATGAAGAGTATTCTGCTCAACAGTAATTAGAGGACCTTGAACATCTTCATGTCATTCTTGCAGAGTAAACTCTTTCATTATTCATAAAGAGTTAATATTGTAAATATTTTGACATTTGTATCAGAACTAGGAACAAATTGAGAAGCAATTCACATGATTATTTTCGTGAAAGAAACTCAAAATAAATTAAATTTACAGTGCCACCTTTCAGTATTTTCTCTGAATAAGCAGATAAAGGTTTTTAATGCGCAAAATCAACAGGTTTTCACCTACAGTTGTACTAAGCCGAAATAAAATTATTTTATTTTGCGATACTTTAACTGGAACCCTGATTGACCAGCTGCTACATATGTTGATGTTACCATCCTCGGTCATTTGCAATAAAGCATGGTTATTGGTTTTAGCTGAATAATTTGTGTGCAATTACTGAACCAAAATGTAAGAAATCAAATGCATTTATTGGATGGAACTGGTCACCAAATGTTTATTGTGGCTCTTGTTCTCAGGAACGATAAGAGACTTACTCCGGTTTTTCTCCTGTGCAGTAATTAGATGACCAGGAAGACATTTGTGTGGCTGTATGTGCCCTATCGTGTGAGCATTGATTTCACTTACATTGAGATATTTTACTAATAACGGAAGGGTTTAACAATCGCGTTTTAAACTTCTTAATTAAAGTCATATTTTCTTTTTAAAAATTATGGGAATTCCTTTGTGAAACATTGATTTAGAGATGCTGGAGTTGGACTGGGGTGAGCAAAGTTAAAAATCACATGACACCAGGTTATAGACCAACAGATTTATTGGGAAGCATTAGCTTTCGAGGTACTGCCTCTTCATCAGGCGATCTTCATCTCTTCATCTGCTCGGACTAGAGAATAAGGATTGGTGTACGTGAAGTGTTGAAATGCACAATAATGTTGTGTTAAGTGTTTATTGAATCTCTTCTGCAGCATTAAGTTCACAGAATAAACAAAATGTGAGCATTCATGAGCTGACTGGAAGTAAAATCCTGTTGCCCACCATATGAATAATACCCGAATGTATTTTGATTAAATAAAATGAATTTCATTACTTACATCCTTTAAAATTTTAAAAACTGCAGTGTCCTCAAATCTAAAATTTGGATATAATATAATATGATACATAATGTTATTAATGATCTGAAGATAATAAATTGCAGATTGAGAGATTATTGGAATGAACAACAGACAGAAGCAGATCCAAAACTGGATTGAAAATCAATTCAAACTCTGCTTAGATATTTTCTAATCACCATTCTAAGCTGCTCTGGCGTATCTCTGTTGGAGAAGGGAACTGAAGCCACACCTCCTAGTCTCATAGGAGAGACACTACTAGAGCTGCACAAGTGTCTTTCGTTATGTTCCTAACAAGGAAGGGTGGGATTATAATCAATTGTGATTACTCAAATGAAAACTAATCAATATTCATTCCGATAATTTGGCTGGGAATTAATTAGACTGTTTCTGTGTGTAATGGACTGAGAATGAAATAGTAATTCCCAATAATGATGGTACTAAGCACATATGCTCTTACTTAGAAATTAAAATCATGGCAATTGAAAGAAAGATAAATACACATATTGCTAATTCATGAAAAATATGACTGCGGAATGTGTTTAAAGTAGTTTTTCTTATAATGAAAAGATAGCTAGAATGCTTAGCAGCAGGATGTAATCGCAAAAAAAAACATTCAATGTGACTATTCTGCAGCAGGCAGCTCCCCTTCCTTACACACATGTATAACTTCCAACAATTCAAAATTTACTCTGATAAAGAAAAGAACATACTTATGTAAATTCTTCTTTCTTGTTGACAAAAAAGTCACAAATTTGTTTTTTTAGTTTTAAAATTTTTAACTATTACTGTGATCAGAAATACAATAAGTCTTCACGTTGAAGAAAAATATAATCAAATCAAATCAAATCAAATCAAAATACACATCAATATTCGAAATAATTGGGAGAGTGAACACAACAATATCTTTCCATCAGTTTATGTATGGAGCCATAATTCCACTGTTATACCCCTTACTGGAATGATCAATTATTAGATATTATAAATAACTAAATTATTAATATGCTGTCAGTGAACTGAATATTAATGAGAAATCTCACATTGCTGTTTCAACGAGCAATTTGTCGAAATAAACAGTAATTATTACTGAAATGTCTTAGATATCTCTTAATCAATGAGGCTGTTATTACTTTGATTGTTGAAACGAGTAGCATTCAGATATTTATAATGAGCATTGGCTGGAAATCAATGCTTTTTGGTGTAGACCTGAAATATTTTGTTATTGTACTATTGGCAGTAAGAAATAATTGATTAAATTATGATGTGCATCTCACCTTACTGAATATTTTCAAGTTTTCTAAAAGGTTTCTGGTCCAGTCTTCAATTTAACAAGGGTAATTTTGGGTCAGCACATCAGTAACTGCAAACATTTTCGAAACATCTCCATCAAAGTTATTAATCTGATAATTCAGAACGAATATCACAAAAACTCTGTAAATTTAACTGACTATATTTTTAGATTGTAGTCAAGTTCGTTCTCTACTTATTTCCTTCCTATTTCTGACACCAGTGCCTAAATATTAATTAGATTAAATGTCGTATGAGTTCGACGTTAGTTTTCTCTCAAAGATCTGTGCAGAACAGGAATTGGTCATTTGGCCCATAACGTTGTGTTGAACGTAATGCAAAAGAAACTCATCCCTTCTGCCTACTCTTGGTCCATATCCTGTCAAATTATCGAAATGAACATTAAAGAGCCTTAATGTATCCGCTTTCAGCACCAACCTGGAAGTTCATTCCAGACACCTACCACTACCTGTGTAAAAACAAATTGCCCCTTACATGCCCCTTGAACATTCCCCCTAACCTTAAACGCATGTCACATAGCTTTTGATGTTTCAACTCTGGGAAAAAACTCTCTGACCGTCAACCCTCTCTATGTATCTCATGATTGTACAGCTATCCATCAAGTATTCCCTCAGTTTCCGCCATTCCACAAAAAGGAATCTGAGTTTTTCTCGCCTCTCCGAATCCAGGCAGCATCCTGGTAAACGCCCTCTGTACCCTCTCCAAAGCCTCCATACCCTTCCTGTAATGTGGCAAACAGAAGTGAATACAATACTTCAAGTATGCCTTAACCAAAGTCTTATAAATTTACAATATGTCTTCCTGACTCTTGTAACCAGTTCCCTGACCAATAAAGGCAAGCATGCCATTTGCCTTCCTAACCACCTAATTACTTGCATGGTCACGTTCAGGGAACCATGGTCTTGAACGCCAAGATCCCTTTGAATAATAAAGCTATTAGGGTCCTGCCATTAACTATCTGCTTTTCCTTAACATTTGAGCTTCCAAAGTGAAACACTTCACACTTGTATGGATTAAACTTCACCTTTAATTTATCTGCCCATATCTGCAATTTATCTTTTTCCTGCTCAACATTGTCCTCAACTACACTGAACGCTATATCATCTGCAAACTCATTAACTCCCCCAATTAGATTTTAATCCATTTCACTTCTATATATTTGTATCGCAAACAGAAGGGTTCCAGTACTGATACCTGTGGAAAAAAGGCATGAAATGAGCGAAATGCAGAATTCTTGAAGAAATGAGGTTATTTCAATGACAGAACAATTCTGATGAATAATCTTCAAAGGTGTGATATTTTGGTTTTAAATTAACCCGATGTTTTAATTCTCAGTATACTGATCTTTATGGATATCAAGGACAAACTGCTTTGAATACATTGAATCATTTTAAGTGTTGAGTTCTAACATTAATTATTATTTAATTGTTATTTCAATTCACACACCATCATGAGATTAACACTTTTGTTGAATCCATTATTTCTAAGTGCCAGTATCGTAATGAAATATTAACATTCTTTTCAGGTCAACACACCTGCAATCAACCAAAGTTTTCTCATCCAACAATCATTCTAATTATCGCATTCTCTTTCATTTGAATTCTCATATTAATGGAAGGATCATTAATCAGTCTTATCAATTAAGAGATGGTGAATTATTTTTCACATAAATATTTCTTTTTTTTCCCGAACATATTGCAGAATTACATTGCAATAAGGGTTTTCTCATCATTCATAAATTTGTTATCAGCCATTTTAAAACTAATTATTGACAATATCTAATCGGTAATCATTGTTGAAATCCAATATCTCCAGCTGTAGATGAGGAACTATGTCTCAGTACATCAACTGGTACAAACAATATTGCACTCTACAATCTCTTAAGCTTAGCAAAAATAATTTTAAGTGTGGAAGCTTAGCTGGATTGAATTGGTTGTGAGCAAAAATGCAGTCTGAGGAAAGGTCACTGGCCCAAAAGTATTAACACTTACCTCTTTCCACAGACGCTGCCAGACCTGCTGAGTTATTTTCCAGCAATTACTGATTTTGTTTGTGATTTTCACCATCCACAGTTTTGTTTACATTCTTGTATCGATTGTATTTCACTTCAATTCTAACATTTCTTTATTTCTGATTATTACAATAAGAACTCAGTATTTTTCATGTTAAACATTATTTAAATTTTACGAGATTCTGGTGTGAATAAACCAGAATTGACAAATGTTTGTTCTATGCTTTTACAATAGATCTTGAATTCTTAGAAATCATAATTTTTTGAAAATGAGGGAAGTTGTCTTTCGCTGAGTAGTCATATTGAATGACTAATGCTTTATTTCCAATTCATGTGCATTACAAAGCAGGTTAATTTTTATTTATGCAGATGAATAACTGCTTCAAACATATTGACTTACTTGATTATCATGAGTTCTATGCTTATTTAAGATCATTGTTACTTCGTTCCTTCATTATTAGAAATGACTAATTCTTTATATCGGTACATTACACTATGGAACTGTCTAATGCAATCCGTGTCCAATTCGAACAATAAATATCTGAGCAGTTTTCCCTGTGAATAAACACAGTAAGTATGTGATTATAGTCCTGCTCTTCCTGCAGGGGAATATTATGGAGGACTCCGGTAATATCTGTACTAGTAGACCAGGGGGCATGGATTCAATTCCCACCTTCAACAGCGATGTGTAAAAACACCTCAGAGTTGATTGGAAAATATCTAAGTGTCGATTGAATTGCTTTTCAGCCAACATTGTCTCAACTTGTAACTGTTGTTCATTATAATGATCACAACATCTTGAATTTCTTTGCGTCACATCACTGATTGAAGTTTGAATGTTATTTCGCTGCTTCTAAATACCTCTCAACTTTTAATAATTTTGCAGTCTTAAGGATTCTGCGGTGTAAATAATATTTAAGGTGAGGGGGAAAGATTTAAAAGGGGTCTGAGGGGAAACTTTTCCACACAGTGTGTTTCACGTTTTGGGATGAGCTGTGAGAGGAAGGGCAGTGGCTGGTACAATTACAACATCTAAAAGACTTTTGGACCGTTTATTGGATAGAAAACTTCCAAACGGGTATGGGACAAACACAGGGAAATGGGACTAGTTTAGTTTAGGAAACCTGGCCGGAATGCTAAGTTGGGCTGAATGGTCTGTTTCTGTGCTGTGTCAGTCTAGCATTCTACAATTCAAACTTCACTGTGATTGGTAAAGGAAAGAACAAACGGGTGTTAATTGCATTTTGTGTCCATAAAGAAGTGACATGAATTTTAAATAATTTTGTCACATGAAATATTTCGCTCTTATTGTGATTAGAAGTACAATGAACGTGAGCATCGAAGTGAAATATAATTAAATCAATTTAACTGGTTCCATGGTTAAGATAAAAATTGATATTCACAATCATTGTGAGTTTGTACATTGCAATATCTTCACATTACTTCATGTACTGAGCCATTATTACACATTTATACCCCCTACTGAATTGAACAATACTTAGATATTAGCAACACTTAGATTTTCTAAAATCTATCGGTACATTTAGAAGGAGAAATCTAATTTTGCTGCATGACTGTGCAATGCGCAGACATGAATAGGAAGTATTGCAGAGAAAAGTAGTTACAGTTCTCTGAACTCATAAGGCTGAGATTACTGTGATTATTCAAATGAGCAAAAGTCAGTTTTCGAAGCGTGTTGGATGCAAAATGATTGATTCCATTGTGGGATAGTTGACCTGAAAACAATAACATTGTTGCAATGGATTAAATTAAAATATGAAATAAAATAATATATGGATCTGACGATACACGTTAGAAAGCCAAATAACTTATTCAGCAATTATTATAAGGATAATGAATTCCTAATAAATGTTGTATTCTGAACAAATAAATTGACTCAATATTTTAAAAACACTTTGCTCTGGTGTTGATTAGACGCACATTAAGATCGGTAAACTGAAGACTGAAATATAAAATCTAGATTGATGGATTGAGGACAATAAATCAGCCATTCATTAGTTTTTGAAAATAATTTATTTTTTTGTCAAAATGCAGACAATACAGAAGTAATGTATTTCATTCAATTAGTTTACTTGTAGAAACATGTGTTTTTAATTTATGTAATTTTATTCTGATCGATGTTCAAACATTTGTGTCTGAATTAGGAAGCAAATAAAAAGATAATGAAAGTGAATATGAGAGTGACCACAAGATACAGTCCATGACATTTGATAGAAAAAGGAATTTGCATAATCTCATGACTATTTAATGTTCATAAATAATTAACTCCTCAGGTACTGAAGCAGTCCAAGTCCAACTACAACAAGATCTGGACAATATCCAGGCTTGGGCTGACAAGGGGTAAGTAACATACATGCCACACAAATGCAGGCTATGACCATCACGTATAAGAAATAACCTAACCACCATCCCTTGACATTCGATGGTGTTACCATCACTGAACACCCACTATCAACACTGTCCTGGGGATAATCGTTGATCAGGAACTGAATTGGTCTCACCACATAAACACAGTGGCTACAAGAGTAATTCAAATCCTGGCTCCTGAAATCCTGTGCAAACGCTACCAGGCACAAGTCAGGAGTATGTTGGAATACTCCTCACTTGCCTGGTTGAGTGCAGCCCTTACAACACTCAAGAAACTTGATACCACCCGGAATAAAGCAGCCCACTTGATTGGCACTGCGGCTACTGAGCATCAGTGGTGCAATCTCTACCTCTTCTTATTAACAAGGATAAAAGAATTTTACATTGTTCAACTTTCTCATCAAAACCGAGTACAGTATTCACCGCAGCCCTCTTTTATACTAACCAGCAGCACTTCCATCACCAATAGCAGCTCCTCTTAAAATATTTTGTCAGTAACTTGCAATTAACTGATTGCTAAAATTACAACTGAAAGCGTGTTGCTGGAAAAGCGCAGCAGGTCAGGCAGTATCTAAGGAGGAGGAGAATCGACGTTTCGGGCATGAGCCCTTCTTCACGAAGGTCCTGAAGAAGCAGTGAACCAAATTTTGAAATGATCTTTCTGAACATAATATATATCAGGTTAAAACTGAAGTAGGTGTCTGACACAACTTGCTGCAAGGACACAGACAGTAGAATCTGAGGTGATCATGAGTATATGGAGGTGAATGTGGGAGACAAGCTGGGACTGTATTGGATTAGTCATGGTGAGAGGAAACAAATGCTGGATGCAGGGTTTCAGCAGCTGATGGACTGACACTGAGGTGAGCCATCGGAAACTGAGCAAGTGACCACCATCTAATAGGACAGAGAAACTGATCCATCAGCCTGAAACTGAGTGACCACGTGGCTGTCAGTGACTCCAACACAAGTGAATGGAAACATTGCTCAGAGCCTGTTTCTGTAACATTCAACACAACCAGGAAATGGAAAGTGAATAATTAGCTGAAAATAAAGCCACTGCTCTGTTAGAGTTTAAACCATTCAATGTTCAGTTATTGAACATTATTGATTCTCAGAATATTCTAACCTGCAGAATCACAGTAAAAGGGGAAAGTAAACAACATTCTTGGCAAAGACATAATGAACTAACTGCTTATATAAAAACAGCTCAGCATAAAGGGCTGAATCCTCCACAAACTGACAAAGACAGTTACCATCAGATTTATAGATAGACAATGAAATTCTTCAGAAAATCACTTCCCTGCTTATGGTGTGTGGGAGAAACCATTCTCAGTGAGAACTGCCACTTATTTCCTTTGAAAAGAGTCTCATGTTCCCCTCAGAAAAGCAGGTGTGTTGCTCACTTACAGACTGACTTACAGACAAAGGAAACCTGATCAGGGACTCGCAGGTTAATTAAGCTATTAATGAAGGTCCATTCCACACAACAAGAGCTTAGACCACAACAGATTCTAGTGAAACCAACAATGCAATGAAAAAGGTTTATTAGTCTTTATAATCATGCAGCCTCTCTCAATCAAATAATCCCTGTCAACTTCCAAACATTTCAAAACTATTAATACCAATGTATACATATTTATTTCCTTTCCTAATTTCCTCCAAAAAATATATCTGATTATTCTCTTCAAAGTATATTTGATATGGTTAATTCATAATCACAATTCATTTCCAATTATTCTTAGAGCAAAACAACTTGCAAACTAAAATAGTTTTCATGTCAATAATGACACTGGAAACATTGTTATGTAGTTTACCCATATTTCCAAATATTGCTTTGGTTCATTATTGCAGTGAAGCTAAAATTAAAGTCTACTTATTTTCTCTGATATCCTTCCATTACTTTATTCCCTAATAACAATGCCCATGGTGTAATGGGTTACAAGCATTGAATAAAATTGAATTTTCATTGCAAGAACTGGTACAAATAATCACATGTTGTCGTTGATTATCATTTATTTTCATTGTATGATCACATTAAATTCACTTAAATAATCACAGGACAATTCTCACCTCGATAGATATGTCGAGTGAATGTCAAATTATTCTTATTTCAAGTAAAACCAAATTACATTTTGCTCTGTTTTATTCCAGAAATGACGGAATATGTTGCATTATTATGATAAACAGGAACAGGTGAAGGTGGTGGCTCTCAGACGTGAGGCCTTAAAGCCAAAGAACCAGGTGGTAGTTAAAGTGGGGGAGGTACCTAGTGCCCCACTCTTCTCAGAAGGCAGTGAGGATGGTGACACTGACTGGAACGGGTTAGATGACAAAGCGCACACGTATGGACAGAGAGACAGCAATGAGTGGGATCACCCATTGCCCTATAAGGTCCAAAAGGCCCTCTCTATGGCACCACTGGGCATCTAAGCTCAACTTGGACAGACAGTAGGGAGCAACAAACGGAATTGACAGAAACCAAACATGAACCGTTCACCTGCTGAATGCCAGAAGTTGGTGAGTTAACACCTGGCCTGATAGAGAAATGGTAATAATGGGCTTTATTGGGAGAATATAGATGAATTAATTGAGGTACAGTCTCACCGATGATGGTGTCAGGCCAAAAACTCTCAGGCCAAGGTGCCCCGACATGTACATCAGAACCTGTCTCTGCAATGAGAGGGTGCGGGTGCGAGCCAATTCCCCCCAGTGCACAGCTGATCAATGGCTCCAGGCATTTACAGATATGACAGGGACACACTGGGGAGGGGACGGGCTGAATGGGCTAAAATAACCCTGATGACTCAGGGGTCCAAGGGTAATATCGAGGATCATACAGAGAGGAAGCCTGAGGTGTGTAAGGGCCACGGGGGATTACCAAATCCCAATCTGTGATGATGATATCAGTTTGTTGTTTTTAAACTGGGACCCCATTTAACTATAATTATAAACATGTGACTCCCAGTGGGAGATCATTCTAACCACCTTCTGAATTGGACCATGAGTGCTTAGACAAGCTCAGAAACACAGGGGAATAGCTGCAGTACAGGGAGGGTAACCAGACTGGCAATTTTACAAGTGAAGCAGTAAAGGACATATTGCCAAGGAACATAGGCAGAGAGAGGGAGATAGATATTCACATTGTGTGTGTGCATGTGTTCACCTAGGCACATGAATATTCTTTGATGCTGTGTTTGGGAACCAGCAGAGCATAATATTAATACAGGAGCATCTATATCCTGTACAGATGGATTTGCCCCTTACCACCTCAATTGCTAAAATGAGAGCAGTCGGAGAGGGAATCGAGGAAGCTGGATGAAATAAACCTCTCCCGACACAGATCACGGATGTGGCAAAATATATTCAGATATCGGCGTGGGAAACTGAGGAAGGGACCATTCTGGGAGTTGCCAGTTTAGAACAGTTAGGACCAACTATTGATGTAGAGACACAAACTCTAATATGGGAACAACCTGAACAGGCCTGGGACAGGAAACAAAGGAAAGGCAACATCTGCAGAGTAGTTACCTTGCAGGGAGACTGGAACAGTCAGGGAATCTGGGGAGTTATAGCTAGGACCCAAACAGTAGTGTGGATAACTTAAACAGGAATGTGGGTTATTACCTGTAGATACTGTAAAGATCGAGGGCCCTCTCACACCCCACACAAACAGGATCTCATTAAAGCTGAGGAGGCAGTAATTGTGACAGTAACAGATTGACAGAAGCAGGGAATAGTCAGACGGACAGTATCCCAGACTAACTCACAGAAGCCGGACAGCTCATCCCACCTCACTATTTAGTATACCTCACTCAGTAAATCCGCCACTAAAGAGTATCCTACATTAGCGAACCACACCACTGTATTTAATGGACTGAAATCGCAACAGTATATAGTCTCAGCCCTTGATATTGTGAATGGGTTCTGGTTCATACCTGTGGACCTGGAATACCAGAATAAGCTGGCGTTTACTGGCTGAGGAAAACAGTACACCTGGATCCAGTTACCTCAGGGATCCCATAATATTCCACTATATCCCATGGTTGATGGAGTTAGTCGCATTGATCTTACCAACACGTCATTACCTCAGTTGGTGAGAAAGAACATATCCAGATATTAAACAGAATATAGTGCCAGGTCAGGCAGGCCGGGTTTAAAATTAATCCACAGAGAGTGGGAAGGTAGGGGACCTGGGACATCACATCAGGGAGATCAAATCAGGAAGGGAGAGGGGACAATCCCAGCGGAACGACAGACCATGATTTTAAAACTATCCACCCCCACAGCGTGAAGGGGGTAAGGCAAACATTAGGATTGTTTAATTACTGTGGGAAGTTTGTGGAGAATTCTCCAGAATTGGCAGAATCATCACAAACCCTGACAGAAGCATGGACATTAGCCAGGGGTCAGGGAGTCAACATCTACACACACAGTCAGCATGCCTTTGGTATTGTTCATGACCATGTGCTGGCCTGTGCTCGGTGAGGGTACATCACCCTGTCTGGGGGCCACATAGAGCACGAAGCACAGGTCACATAGTTTGTGGGAGCAGTTAACTATCCCAGTGAAGCAGCAATAATGAAGATTAAAGCTCACAGGGAAGTAGAAACCCCACACCAACGGGGCAGTAAGTATGTGGGGAACGCGAGTGAAATACTGACTGAAACAATGCAGACATTTGGGGAAGTGGCAGTGGCAGTAACTGCAGAAGTGAGTAAGGAAAGTTTAAAGACCTTCGCAGATACAGCCCCACAACAGGAGAATGAGGAATGGGAAAAGGGTGGGGCAGTAATATGACACAACAGAGTCTGGATGATCCAGAAGTGCCACTACACTGTATAAGACAAACATTATTAAAAACATATCATGGGCTAGCCCATATTGGGGAGGATAAAATGCAATATCAGATGATCCACTACAATCCTTGCCTGGAACAGGGAGAAATACAGCAAGGTTTTGTCGAAGGTATGTAGTCTGTTCACAGTGTGAGCCAGGGAAAGCAATCAGGATAAAATGGAGGCAGCAGCAGAGACCCAGGGGCCCATGGGAACAAGTACAGATGGGTTTTACACACCCACACCCACCCCAATCCCAGAGAAGGAGGTCCTGCTGGGTTTTAATAAATAGATTTCCTCAGTGGGTGGAAGCATTCCCCTGCAGATTCTGACCAAGGGACACATGTTACAGGGAACATAGCTAAAGAGCTATGTGCCCTGTTTGATACTGAACAGAAATCCCATCACCATACCACCCCAGAGCTCTGTGACAGTAGAAGGAATGACGCAGACACTTAAAGCTCGTCTGACTAAGGCTCTCTCAGAGACAGTACAGCGATGGGTTAGAGTACTCCCCACCAGCCTAATGAAACTGAGGACAAGCCCAGAAAAGGGGACGGGGCTGTCCCCCTTTGACTTAATAATTGGATGGATGATGCAGATGGCACAGGTATAGTAGTGGGAGAACCGGAGATGTGTGGTAGTGGGAGGGCTGGAGATGTGCAATGATAAGGTTAGGGTTAAACCATTTGTGAAAGAGCTAACAAAGCAACTGCATGAGCTGAGAGAATCAGACTGTGGAAGGGAACGCGGAAATATCGGAGCTGACATTCCCCCTGGATTTCAGGTCAGGGGGCAAATATTACTGGAACGTATGAAGTAAACACATCAAAATGCTGGACTTATCTGGGGGAGCCGGAGAGGGACATCTCCCATCATGTATTAGTAAGGAGCTCTGAATAAACGTTGGTCGTGCTGCTCAACACAGAACTCAAGACTCCTCTTTGATATTTCTCTCAGCAACAGTTGTGCAGGGGCACGTTGCTGGCTGGAGGTCTATGGCTAGTGCTGTTCCACAAGGATCAGAACTGGGACATCAGTTGTTTGTAATGTATATAAATGAAAAGTTTGAAAATGTAAATGATTTAATGAGCATGATTCGGAGATGCCGGTGTTGGACTGGGGTTTAATGAGCAAGCTTGTAGATGGCGCAAACTGTTGAAGTTGTGAATTGTGAAGAATGATGTCATAGGATACAGCAAGAAAAAGATGAGTCGGAAAGTTTTGTGGAGAAATTGCAGATATATTTTAATTCAGACAAGTGTGAGGTGATGTGTTTTGGAAGACACATAGCAAGAGGAATGTATACAATAAACGGAAGGGTCCTGAGCAGCACTGACATACAGAGCGATCTTCAGTTGCAAGCTGAAAGATCCCTGAAAGTGGGGAAGGAGGTGAATGGCAGGCTTGCCTTCTTCAGTCAGGGGAGTGAATTTAAAACTATAATCAGGCCACCTTTGGGGGATTGTGTGCCGTTTTGATCACCACATTGTAGGTAAAATGTGAAGGCGTTTGGGAAGGTGGAAGCAAGTTTTCCAGGAGGTTTCCTGGATTGGGAGAGGTTGGAAAATCTTGGATTGTTGTCTTTGGAAAGTCAATGGCTGTGGGGTGACAAAACTGGCACAGAGTTTGTAAACCATGGTTTACTATAGAAATTGCATTTCTTGTTAAGAAGAAGAAAGAGGCTTATGTGTTGATGAGGCAAAATGGTACAGATGAAGCAATAGAGATTACAGATCAGCTAGGAAAAATTTAAGGACAGAGTTAAGGAAAGCAAAGGGAGGACACAAGCAGTTTTCAGCAAATAGAACAAAGGATAACCCTGAAATTTTCAATAGGTATGTGAAGAATAAAAGGATGTTTAGGGTAGGAATAGGGCTAATCAAAGACAGAATTGGGAAGTTTTTATGTTTTTTATGTATTGTTATTTTTATGGGCGGCACGGTGGCACAGTGGTTCGCACTGTTGCCTCACAGCACCAGAGACCCAGGTTCAATTCCCCCCTCAGGCGACTGACTGTGTGGAGCTTGCACATTCTCCCCGTGTCTGCGTGGGTTTCCTCCAGGTCCTCCGGTTTCCTCCCACAGTCCAAAAATGTGCAGGTTAGGTGGATTGGCTCTGCTAAATTGCCCGTAGCGGTCGGTGAAGGGGTGAAATGTAGGGGAATGGGTCTGGGTGAGTTGCACTTCAGCAGGGTCGGTGTGGGCTTGTTGGGACGAAGGGCCTGTTTCCACACTGTAAGTAATCTAATCTCAAAGTTGAGTGTGGACCCTGCAGAGATCAGAAAAGTGCTAAATGAACATTTCTCATTGGTGCTTACACAGGAAAAGGAGAATATTGTAGAGGACAAAAATGAGGTAAGCGATACTAGACTAGAAAGGATTGAGGTTAGTTATGCACAGGTGCTATCAATTCTAGAAGGAGTGAAAGTAGACAAGTCTCCAGCCCGGATGGGGTTTATCCGTGGATTCTCTGCAAAGCTAGGGAAGAGATAGCAGAGCCTTTGGCTTTGGTATTTGAGTCATCATTGTCAATGGGTTTAGTACCCGAGGACAGGAGGATTGCAAGTGTTGTGTCCTTGTTCAAGAAGGGCAGCAGAGATGACCCAGGTAATTATAGACCAGTGAGCCTTACTTCCATTGTAGGAAATGTTTTGGAAAGGATTATAAGAGATAACAGTTATAATCATCTAACAAGCAACAATTTGATTTCCGATCGTCAACATAGTTTTGTCAAGCGCAGGTCGTGTCTCACAAACGTCGTTGAGTTTTTTGAGAAGGTGACCAAGCATTTAGATGAGACTAGGACAGTTGATGTGGTAGACATGGACTTCAGTAAAGCCTTTGATAAGGTTCCACATGGTAGGCTGTTGGAGAAAATGCAGAGGTATGGAGTTGAGGGTAATTTAGCAGTTTGGATTAGAAACCGGCTTTCTGAAAGAAGGCAGCGAGTGGTGGGTGATGGAAAATATTCAGTCTGGAGCCCAGTTACTAGTGGTGTTCCACAAGGATCAATTTTGGGACCACTGCTGTTTGTCATTTTTATAAATGACTTAGACGCAGGCATAGGTGGATGGATTAGTAAATTTGCAGACGACACTAAAGTCTGTGAAGTAGTAGACAGTTTGGAAGAATGTTACAGGTTGCAGGGGGATTTAGATAAACTGCAGAATTGGGCTGAGAGGTGCAAGTGGAGTTCAATGCAGCTAAATGTGAGGTGATGCACTTTGGGAGGAATAACAGGAAGGCAGAGTACTGGGTCAATGGAAAAATTCTTGGTAGTGTGGGTGTGCAGAGGGATCTTGGTGTCCATGTACATAGATCCCTGAAAGTTGCCACCTAGATTGATAGTACTGTTAAGGCGGCATACGGCTTGTTAGGTTTCATTGGGAGAGGGATTGAGTTCTGGAACCACAATATCATGCTGCAACTATACAAAATGCTGGTGCGGCCACAGTTTTAATATTGTGTACAGTTCTGGTCGCCCCATTACAAAAAGGATGTGGAAGCATTGGAAAAGGTGCAGAGGAGACTTATCAGGATGGTGCCTGGTGTGGAGGGAGTGTCTTAAGAGGAAGGGCTGAGAAACATGGATCTGTTCTCATTGGAAAGAAGGCGGCTAACGGGGGATTTGGTAGAGACATACAAGATGATCAGAGGATTAGATATGGTAGACAGTGAAAGTCTTTTTCTTAGGATGATGACGACAGCTTGTATGAGAGGTCATAACTACAAATTGAGGGGTGATAGATTTAAGTCAGAGACAAATTCTTTACACAAAGAGAATGGTAAGTGTGTGGAATGCGCTACCTGCTAAGGTAGTCAACTCAACCACATTAGGGAGATTTAAACAATCCTCAGATAAGCTCATGGATGATTTTAGGATAGTGTAGGGGGACGAGTTGAGAAAATTCCACAGGTCGGCGCAACATTGAGGGCCGAAGGGACTGTTCTGCACTGTATTGTTCTATGTTCTATGTTCTATAATCTCAATCTTTTTCCAAGGTAGAAATGACAAATTCTAGAGGCCATAGATTTCAGGGGACAGGGGGAAAGTTAAAGAAAATAAAAACCAGGAGAACAGCAGACGCTGTAAATCAGAAACAAAAGCAGAAGTGTCTAGAAATGCTCAACAAGTCTGGAAGCATCTGTAAAGAGAAATCAGAGGTCACATTTCTGAAGAAGGACCCGAAACATTAACCGATTTTTATTTTCACAGATGCTGCAAGACCTGCTGAGCATTTCCAACAACATGTGAAAGTTTAAAGGGAGTTACATCAGGCAAGTCTCGTATGGAAAAGGTGATAGATGACTGGAAATGTACTTTCCTGGGAGGTGGTAAATGCAGAAACAATCACAATGCTTAAGAGGCATTTGGGCAGGCACATAAGCGGACAGGGGTTGGCAGGGATATGGATCATGTCCAGGCCTGTGGAAATAGTTTGGAATGGCATCATGGTCTGCACAGACATAATGAGCCAATTAATCAGATGCTGTACTTTTCTGTTTTCCAGGGGGTACTGTGCATGGAGCGAGAGGTAATATTTTTTTCTAACACACAGTGAGTTGATACATTTTGAGAGAAGCAATGTAGAAAGGAAATATATATTTAGATAGCATAGACACGAAGAGTAGAGACTGAGGGAGGGGGGGGGGGAATGTGTACAATTCTTTAAAGGAGAGAAAACATAATCAGAGTGTTTTGATCAAAATATATGGGAACCTGGGTTTCATTAATAAAGGGAATGAGAACAAATTCATGGAAACAATTTCATTGACTGATTAGGTCACAATCAATCATTGTATCCAATTCAGGTCAACAAATTCCTGCTCAGGAAGGATCTGAGTGATCTTCAGAGTGTGCAGTACAGACTTACTGGTGTGGTGCACTGATGAAGAAAATGCAGTCACTGGATTGATTTGGAAAAAAGATTGTTATTTTCTTTGAAGAAATCAAGTTGAATATATCTTGATAGATTAAAATGGCTAAGATTATAACACACCCAGGTAGAGCAGACAATAAAATAAATTGCACTCAATAGGTGATGGCTCAAAATTTAAGATCAAATATAAGGTTTTGAGAAAGTGGAAGATTGCAATGTTCCGCTGACTGTATTGGCTGGAAATATGCAGAACGTGCTGCCTATTATGGTGTTGGAAGTAGAGATGATCAATGATTAACAAATACGATTATATCAGATCTGAGGGAAATAAACTCTCAGGGTTTTGAGGACAGTTGGAGAATGAGAATAAGGGATTCTGCTGCAGAGAGCCAGCTTGAATTTGATGGGCCCCTTTCTGTGCCATAACACATTTTTTTTGTACTTGCTTAACTTGCTCTGGTTATTTGTCTTCAGGGTTAAATTATCATTAAGGTAAATCTGCTCTGTGTTCATGCTCAGACCAACACAGGTTGTCCTTCCACAGCAGGAGATAATGTTTACTGCTTTATAATTGGTTCTTGGGGAGTCCCCAGATAGGGTACCCAGAACTGAAAATCTGCTCCAGGGTGTTTTAACCAGGATTGTGAATATCTTGGAACATCTAGTGCCACACCAATACCTGAAATACTTTCCGACTGACTGACTAAATGAAATATGTTCCTTCCACAACATGTTGCTGGCTGGAGTTCTGTGGTCAGTGTTGTTCCACAAGGATCAGAATTGGAACATCTATTGTCTGCAACATACATCAATGCTTAACATGGAAATGTAAACGATTTGATTCGCAGGTTTATAGATGGAAGAAATTGATGAAGTCGTGAATCGTGAAGAATGTTGTAAAAGGATATAGCAAGAAAGAGATCAGTTGGAAAACCCATACGGAGATAGATTTTAATCCAGACAAGTGGGAGGTGATGTATTTTGGGAGGCTCTTTGCAAGAGGAATGGATTCACTAAACTGAATGGCTCTCAACAGCATTGATGTACACAGGGATCTTCAGGGGCAAGTTCACAGCGCCCTGAAAGTGGTGAAGGATGTGTATGGCATACTTGCCTTCTTTTGTCAGGGACTGAATATAAAACTGTTATTAGGCCACTTTTGGAGTATTGTGTGCTGTTTTGATCACCACATAAAAAGGAGGATGTTGAAGCTTTGGACAGCGTGAAAACAGGTTTACCAGGATGTTGCCTGGATTGGGAGAGGTTGGAAAAACTTGGATTTTTGCGTTGGGAAAGTCAGTGGCTGCGGGTGATCCGAAAGGGTCAGACAGAGTGAATAATCTCAATCTTTTTCCAAGGTGAAAATGGCAAATTCTACAGGCCAGAGTTCTAAGGGGAGTGGGGGCAAGTTTAAAGGAAATGAAAACTGAAACAACTGCAGATGCTGTAAACCAGAAACAAAAACATTTTCGGGAAAAGTTCAGCAGGTCTAGCAGCTTCTATGAAGATAAATTAAAGTTAACGTTTCTGAGAAGGGGTGACGAGACCCGAAACATTAACTTATTTTTCTTCACAGATGCTGCATGATCTGCTGAGCATTTCCAACAACTCCTGAGCAAGTTGAAAGGGAGTTGAGTCAGAGAAGTTTCTTATGTTGGAGATGGTCAGTGACTAGAATGTACTTTCCTGAGAGATGGGAAAAGCAGAAACAATCACAATGTTTAAGAGGCATTTGGGCAGACACATAAGCCGGCAGGGGTTGGCAGGGATATGGACCATGTACAGGCAGATGGAATTAGTTTGGAATGGCATCATGGTCCGCACAGACATGGTGGGCCGATTATTCCGGCGCTGCACTGTTCTGTTTTCCAGGGAGGAGAATGTGTGGAGCGAGATATTTTGAGTGGAATATGTCTCTTCTTTAGAACACACAGTAAGTTGATACATTTTGAGAGAAGCAATGTAGAAAGGGAATATATATTTGAATGGAACAGACATAGAGAGCAGGACAGCAGGAACAGGGAACAATGTGTACCAATCATTAAAGGAGAGAAATCAAAAAGTGTTTTGATTAAAACAAATGGGATGCTGGGCTCCGTTAATGGGGGAATGATAGCAAACTCACGGAAAAGATTCTGACCCTTGACAAAGCTTGAGTTAGGTCACAGTCAATCATTGCATTCAATTCTGATCAACAGATTCCTGGTCAGAACGAGGAAGTTAAAATACCATAGAGGGACCAGTTCCATACCTTTTGCTTCTCTTTCAGGACACCATGGGGTCTCAAGGGTTAAACATTACCTTTCAAAAGGCCTGATTTCATCAACTGAATGCCTGTACTCTTAGACTACAGACAGAACACCTCAGAATGGGGGAGGCTGACAGTATCTCAAAATAGAACCTCTTGCCCCGTAACCCCAGACAGAGGAATTTGCCCTTTCCAGATAAGACTGAGAGCTCTGGGCACAACACTGTTAAACTGCCTCCCGCTCCCATTGTCTTACCTCCCCTCCATATGAGCATAGGTAAGTGAATCCCTTATTTACTGAAGGAAGAACCCTTCTGCCTTAATCTCCTCCCATCAACACATAATCATGAACAATACGATCATCAGTTTCTGTAATCCATCACACGTTATCACAGGACATCGCCATTCATCAAGCTTTGTAAGGTCATAATTACCTACTTTAAACTATGTAATGACAATCGCCCATGTGACTGATATGCCTTTGTCTAATTCCTATTAAATATACTGTCTCTGTGGGTAAGGCAGAGATTCGTGAAGAAGAGTGTCTACAAGTAGACACTCAAATACTTTAGAGACATTTTGAAACACTCGCCGGCTGTCCAATAATAAAGTTACTGCTGTTGTGCAGAAAACTTGCATCGTCTGGATTTGTGGAACAAAATAGGCATCAACAATGAAGGATATGAGTGATCTTCAGACTGTGGCGTACAGACTTACTGGAGTGGTTCACTGATGAAGAAAATGCAGTCACTGGATTGATTCGAAGAAATTGCAATTTTCTTTGAAGTGAAGAAGTTGGATATATTTTTGATAGAGCTGTAAAAGATTATAACAGACTTAGAAATAGCAGACAAAAATATTTGTATTCGATAGGTGATGGCACAAGAATTAAGGTCAGATGTAAGGTTTTGAGACAGCGGGAGATGAGCAAGTGTTTCTGCTGTCTGTATTGGCTGGAAATATGCAGAATATGTTGCCTACTATGGTGGTGCAATTAGAGAAGATCAATGATTGATATAAACATTTAGATCAGTTCTGAGGGAAATAAACTTGCAGAGTTTGGGGTACGTATAGGGAATGAGAATGTTGGATTCTGCTACAGAGAGCCAGCTTGGATTTGATAGGCCTCTTTCTGTGCTATAATGCATTTTATTTGGACTTGCTTAACTTGCTCTGGTCACCGATTAAGTTGTCATTTCGGTAAATCTGCTACTCAGACCAACACAGGCTGTCCCTCCACAGCAGGAGATAATGGTTACTGTTTTATACTGGGTTCTTTGGGGGTGGGGGTGGGGGGGGGGTGGGGGTGGTGGGGGCGTCTAACGGTGTGTGTAACAGTCTGCCAGCATTTATCTGAAATGGCAAAACACCGTGCAGCCACACTAGGGATCGACTCTGGAAATGTGGGGAATGCCAGAAGGGAATTCTTTACCCATCCCACCGAGAAACTGGCCAAACCGGTCAGACTGGGGAGCTGTTCACCTGCTGTGTGTGTGTGTGTATGTGGGGGGTGGGGGGGGTGGGAGGGGGATGGGATTCACTCAGGCATCAATCCAGCTGAGACACCAGTCAATTTACTGATAGCCACAGTTGAAGGATTTTTTCTTTCTCTTTTTCACGCCAAGTAATGAACAATGGTTTTGGCAGCTCATAACGTTGTGCACATAGAGATCTTAGCTTTGGAAATTTTCACAACATTGTTGAACATGTACAGATTCACACTGGGAAGAGACGTTTATTTTCCTTTATTCATTCACAGGATGAGGATGTCGCTGGCCCGGCAGCATTTACTGCCCATCCCTAATTGCCCAGAGGGCAGGTAAGAGTCAACCACATTGCTGTGGGTCTGAGTTCACAATGTAGGCCAGTCCAGGTAAGGATGGCAGCTTCCTTCCTGAAAGGGCATTACTGAACCAGATGGGTTTTTCTGACAATCGATTAATGATCATCATTAGACTCTAAATTCACAATTTCTTTTTATTGAATTCAAATTACCCCATCTGCTGCAGCAGGCTTCGTACCCAGGTCTCCAGAACACTATCTGGGGTTTTAGATTAACTGTCTCACGACAATACCACTCGGCCAATACTTCCCCCCATCGCTGTCCATCTGTACAGAGTGAACAGCGATTTTCTGGTTCATCAGAACTGAATAATCACACATACGTTTGCTCAATGATTGCAGGAATTGTATGTTGATTGGCAATTGACATCCATCTCCGAACCATCTATTCTGGGGTTTGTTTCTGGTGATGATTGGAAGCACCATCAGTCTTGTTATCTATTGGGAATAAAAGACAGTTTCAATTAGCTTTCTGTTAAATGCATGACAATCAATTCTATCTCACAACTCTCAGGCAGATTAGTTTTTGTAGAAGGACTCTCCATCTCCCCAACTTCCTCCATCCTCACCTCCAACAGACTAAAATCTCATAGAGTGTCTTTATGATTATGAATGAGACAATCTGATCAGCTGCTTCTTTCCCTACTCCTATGTCAAGTTGGATCTTAAACTCCCCTTACTGCAGTTGTGGTCCTGCATCATTGTACAGTGTTGCTCGTATTTCATGTCTTGGCCTATCAGTGTTCATGATACTGCATGTAGTATATGGGGCCAACAGTGTAAGAGTTTAGCTCTTTCCTTCCAACAACAGCAGTAGAATTGTACTCCAACAAAACTTGCAGAATCACAGCCAAGCATATCCCCCAACTTACCTCTTACCATCAAACCAGAGTATCAATCCTTATTCAACTGAGAGAATTCAGGAGGGCATGTCAGTAACAGTAGCATGAATACCTAAAAATGAGCTGTTACCCTGATGAAGTTCCCAAAGAGGACTACTTGTGTGCCTAACAGCATAAGCAGCAAGTGATAGACAGAGTGAAGCAATCCAGGAAACAACAGAACAGATCTAAGATCTGCAGTCCAACCAAATCCAGTTGTGAATGAAGTCAGAGCACAGCTGGAGTTCTGAGGACAGTTCTCTTTAAGTTTCTAATGTTAGACTGGATTAATTATCATAAAACTCAAGTCCTTTTGATATTCATATATTTACAATCAGTGTTCAATTCACCAAAGTTAGCTGAAGGTAAAGATAATCTTCAAGTGATTGTAACAGTGGAGACATCTGAATACTTGATCTGCAAAATAAAGCCTGTTGTGTTTAGATAGTAATAATTTTAAAGAGATTTTAAAAAGTAAGGTGACTTGAGTATAATGGAAGAAGTTGATTGTTGGGTAGCTGATAATGTTGTTTTAATCTGAAGTTAATTTAGGATTAGTTAACAAATAAACACATGGTAGGGAATCCCAGCCCGATGGAGTGCACATCCATTTCCATGTGGGAAATCCAAAACACTTCTTGTGTGAGCAACAACCACAAGAACACGGAGGTGACATGGGAAATGTCCGGAACACTCGTTTGACTGCGGTTAAAGTACTGCACACACTTCTGATCCCCACATTCCAGGGTTGATGTGATCACACCAGAGAGGGTACACAGGAGATTGATCAGAATGTTTCTACAATTGGAAAATTTCTGCTCTGAGGAAAGGTCGGATAGGCTGGGGATGATTTCCAAGGAGGATGAGCTGAGATTTAATTGAAGTGATAAAATGCTGAGGAATCCAGATCGAGTGGATAGGAAGGAGCTATTCATTAACTGAGAGGTCAGAAACTGGAGGATTTAGATTGAAACTAATTCCCAGAAAGAAGGGGAGGAGAGAATTCATTTCACTCAGAGATGGTGGAGCAGGAACTCATTGATGGGTGGCAGAGGCATTAACCAGCATCACATTAGAATAAAAGGACATGGATGTAACTGAGATGCTGGAACATGCAGGGCTGCGGACCAAAGTCTGCAGAATGTGATCATTGTGATTTATTTAACATTTCTCCAGAATATTAAACTCATGTCCAATTTGAGAATTTATGAACATCATCCGACCTGAATTCCAAATTTCAGAATAAATTTATCAGAAAATTACAGCACAGATCGAGGCCACTTGGCCTATCCTGCATGTGTTGGCTGTAATCGAATGATCCAGGCTTTAAAGCGTTCTGTACTCACCAATGAGAGCAACCATTTCAGACTGCGTACTCTGCCCTCTATGTTGTTATAATCTGTTTTTTCAATGTATTTCTTTGACACCTGCTCACCTTGTTTCCTGGTTTCTTTCCCAGCCCTAACTCCATTCCCGATGGCCTTGAGGAACTACCATTTCTGCAATTTAATTTCTCCTGCCTTCCCCCGTGTGACAGACTGTTTGCGTCCTTGTCTCACTCCCACCTTGCTCACAACTTGTTACATTTATGATGGTTCCCAGACCTCTGTGACTTCACTGCGCCCCCTGGGTCAGTGGCACAAGTTTTGAATTCTCTTCCTCATGAGCTAATTGGAAAACTTTCTGGCTGCAATTTCCCCCAGATTTTATTTTGAAAAAAAAAGAGGATTTGCGTCAGAGTCAAGTATTTGTAACACGAGCCTTCATCTTCAATCCTGAGCACTTAGACATAATATGTGATCCTCCCACAGATGTGCCGGTTTGATGGATTGGCCGTGCTAACATGGCCTGTAGTGTGTAGGTTAGATGGGTTGGCTTAGCCATGCTAAATGTGGGGTTATGGAGGTAAGGTAGGACAGCAAGTCATTGTAGACTTGATGGACTGAATCGTCTCTTTGTGCACCTAAGGGATTCTGTAATTCTAACTAGTTGTGATTGTTGTCATATTTTCCTAAGTCCAGGTTCATTCAACTCAGGTACACATGCTGCCTTTTGTGTTTCTGTGGGTGCTCACTCAATCCTTTCCTTCTGTTTTACATCAATTTCACACTGTATGTGAGGGTGGGAATAAATGTGTAAATATAAATAATCCAACCGAAACCCACATAGGTCAGGAACAGTTTCTAATACTAGCATCACTCACAACAGGAAAATAAAGGTTCAGTCACAAATCTGACAGAAACACAGTGGTTATAATCACTAGGAAAGGCTTAACATCTTAAAACCCTTTTCTGAAGAGGAGGCTGAGAGACAACCTGGTACAAAAGGGAAGCTTTGTGTCTGTTTTCAAAGATTTGAGGTTGAAATCATTGGGTTGAAGCATGTTTCATTGCCCCAGGTCATCAAAGGTGCTATCTAAATGTGCATCTTTCTTTCTGCCTATCTGTCTGAGTTAACAATCAGATGGATATGTCATTATCTGAGTGTTTTCCGAAATCCCTGATTGAATCTGCCTCACCCCACAATCTCAGGTGCCAGCTGCCTCTAGTCCACCAACTTGGGCATGTTGAAGAGCATGACAGGAGAATGGATTGAAACCGAGAGTTCAATGCCAGAATGAAATAGGAAGAAGGAAATAAACAGGATCTTTGGATCCTAGGGGATACAGACTCCAGGATTAGTCCTTGTGGGCATTCCCACAGTAATACAAGACAGCATTCCATGATGAGAGTTAAACCCGGGTGGCAGGAGAGGGAGCCACTGAACATGAGCAGGTTTAGTTCAAACACAGGAGGTTTGTTCAGTCAGTAACAGTGTGTTCGACATGGAGGTGAAGTGAGCAGTGAGGGGAAATGTTACCACCAGCTGCAGATGGATAACTTTCATTGTAACAGGAGGAAGCCATTCAGACCTTCAACCCTGCTCTGCCATTCAATATTTCATGGCTGATTTGTGGCCTAAGTTGCAATGTTGAAAACTCTCCAAACTCATCAATAAACTCCTCTGCAACAGACAAGATCAATATTAAAAAAAAAACGAAACATCTGCAAATGCTGGGAAATCAGGAACAAAAACAGAAATTGCTGGAAAAAAATCAGCAGATCTAGCAGCACCTGTGGAGAGTGAACCGTTGGGTCCAGCGACCAGTCAGGTGACCAGCTGCAGCTGACCATTCTGCCTTTTCTGTAAGACTCTCTGGAACAGGTTCTGGTGCGAGGGGAATGAGACTGTCAATAACAACTAAGAAAATGTGAGGATGTGCTCAATCAGAATAAAACACATTTTGGTCTTTCACCTTTAATTCAACTGCAAAAATTATTCATTATCATTTCGGAAATAAGATAATAGGCCAGAAATCAACTCTTCATGTCATTGGGTCTGAGAAACTGTTAATTCTGACCTGATCCAGCCTACATGTGAATCCATACACTGAATAACGTGGTTGACTCTGAACCATCTCTTGGGCAGTTCGAATGGATGACAAATGCTGCCCCAGCAAGTGATGCCGTGATCCCATGAACAAACAAAACAAATCTGATCACTGTGGTTACTTGTGAACTCGCTGGTGTTATTGGAAGAGGACGAATGGGAAGGTTTATGGGGTTAAGGGAGAATAATAGCATTGAGTGAGGTGATCCTTTGGAGAGCTGATGAGCCAGTCAGCCTCCTTTTGCACAGTAACAATTCTGTGAATATTTCATTCTGAGCCCTCTAAGGAAATATCAGGGCAGGGTTTGTAAAGAGGTCAGATTGAATGAGTGTCTCAGTGAATACAAGTGAGATACAGGTACAGAGAGGTTTTGGGATGGATTAAATTATATTTTATACATTTGCATAGTCATCAACATTACAGCAGTTAAAACCGGGAGTGTAAATAGAGCAGCAAATAAATATTAAACTTTTTATGCAGCTAAAGGGGATGCTGGGTAAAGATATCGTAGTTAGTGTTTATTTTATTCCAGGCACACCAGTCTAGGAGCACATCCTTCCTGTATCTATCCTCTCGAGCTCTTGAAGATTTTTGTTCTTTTGAAGTGTTTCATGTTTAGATACTCCAGAGAAGACAGCTTCAAGCTCCTCAATCTCTCCTGCCAGGGCAATGCTGCTGTTAGAATTCAATTCACTGGTGCATGTTACTGGCTGCGTCATGGACTGGAACTGAAAATTGAGACTGAAAGGTTACTGTATAAAATATCTTCAATGGTATTGCCAGACGTGAGTGGTTTTAGGAAAATGACCTTGACCTACGGGCAGTAAGTGTCAGAGCACTTCCTGTTGTGGGGCATCCTGTTTAGATTCAATCTATTGATAACTATTAGAACTGACTTGCACTGGCTCCGTCAAAGTGGTCAGAGCATTATGGCTGTCATCGAAGCTGGTAACAAACTTCCGATGGGTTAAAAATCGTAAATGATAGAGTAGATATGAGGTCTGATGGCACTGTTGGAGTATTGATGTTGTTGTTAATCACATTAACTGGGCTGGAGTTGACTGAATTTATATTGTCTCTTTCTGAATCTCAGGATGTCTCTCTGGGCAATAAGTTTCTACAAACAGCAACGTGACAGTGAGCAGGGATCATCTGTTTTGATTTAAATTGTGACTGTAGCACTGCTATGGATCAGCCATGGGAAATACAGTGTTACAAGGGTAGAGTGTTCCAGGTGGGATGCTCTTTGGATGGTTGGTGGGGTTTGATGGGCCAATTCTCTCATGCCACACTGTTGGGATTCTATTCTATGATTGAGGATAAAGGCGATTCTATGATAGAGGATAAAGCAGGGTGTCCTTGGAGAAGGAGCATGTGGTATGTATCAATGCTCTCGTTGCCTTTTGATAGAGGTGGGCATCGCAGGATACAGTGCTTTATCTCCACTGCTGCACCCTCACCCCTAAATCTACTTTGATTTGGTCCCTTCCCACTCTGTCATTTGTAATGGTTTGCTTTGCCCGTAATGGGCTTTGTTTGTAAATATTCAATTGGTTACATGGGTGGTTTACTGCTTTGATTATATATTAACAAAAAACAAAAATGGCGTAATGATGAACGTGGGAAGGTTGCTCAGCTTTGTGAGATAACACTACTGGGTAGGAGAAATGGGGGGAAAAAGAACACTTCACAGCTCACAGAAGGAGAACTGAAAAGCAGTGAAATCAAACCAACAGGTTCAGACAGGGAGGGAATATTTCCCTGGAGCTTGAGTAACTGGAAAGTGATGGTGTCTGGGAATAGACAGGATTTTGTTTTACAAGGCATTTAATATTTTTAAACACTGTTATATTCAGATAGTTTCATTTCTTTTAGTTTTATTTATTGTGGAATAAATAGCTACAATATTTTAAAACCAAATTCATAAACCTTGTGTTAAAGACAAATGTTAAATAAAATCCATCAAACCATCTCTCACTGAAAACTGATGTGGAGGTGCAATCTCCTGGAGAATCCCTGCCCACTTCTTCCTACCCGGTAGATAGCAGCAGGAGGCCATTCAGCCTTTCAATCCTGCTCCACCATTCAAGGGGAAACAGCTGACCATCCAGCTCAGTCTCCTGTTCCTGCTGTGTTCCAATCCCCTTTCATGTCTTTACCTCGAAGAACTATAGCTAAGTTCTCCTTTGGCTTCACTGCCTTTTGTTCCAGTGATGTTGCTGTGTTACTGTGTGGGTGTAGGCAGGAGTAATGTGATGGTGCTGCCTCCTGGAGGATGCACTCAGCGTCCCTCATCATCCTGCAGTAACATCAACTGGGTTTCAGCAACGAGAGATAGAAACCGGTTCCAGGATATGGGCATCACTGGCTCAGCCAGCATTTCTTCCCCATCTCTCCTTACCCTTGAGAAGATGGTAGTGAGCTGCTGTCTTGTACCATTCACAGTCCATTTGGCGCAGATAGACCGACAATGCTGGGAGGGAGAGTGTTACAGGATTTTGGCCGAGTGATTCTCCGTCTTTGGTTCTTCAAATTCTGGTTAACTTTATCGTGAACGGCAAATGATGTTGAGATTTCAGTCTGCAAATCTTCATCTAGCACCCTGTGTAAAGGAATATGTACAGATTAGAAATTCAGAACAAACAATTCTAGTTTCTCTGGAATATCGTTTACCCCTTTCTTCCCCCAAAGCTGTAACCCTCCAGCCCATTTACTCTCTCTCACCATTCTGATTCTACTACCCCTAATGTACACCCTCCCCATTCTCATGGAGTTGTTGATAAACAGGTCTATTCCACCACTTCCCGTCCCTGGTTAGACTCTGCACCCTTTCTGGGTTCACTTCCTTTCCCTTCAGTTGCTGCAAGTCAACAATGTAACAGCAGAATGAAAAAAAAGGAAACAGAAAGGGAGGTGGCAGATCCTGGACAGAAGAGGAACCTTCAGTCTGGGAGAATGGGTCAGATCCTTCTTTGTTTCTCATTGGTAGATTCCAGTGTTATGACAAGTTGGGAATGTAACTTGGTCCCATGTGGGTGTGGTGACACTTTGACCCTCCAACAGATCAATCCTACAAGCAAATGCGTTCCTCCTCCAAACAATCACAGTGTGAAATACTTTCCACTAGTTACCCCAAAGCACATGCTCCAAAGCTCACCCACATTCTGCACTTGTGCAGTGCCAGGCTTACCCACAGACGTGTGGTCCCTGCCTCGGAATTTGGGAGTTGCAGTCCCCATGCAGCCACTGGAGCCCTGTCTCTGGAACATGAATAAAAAGTGTGAATGGAGGATGTTCTGTATCGGATCCCCATTCAGACACACAGGACATGTGGGTTGTCACTGGGATTTACTTAGACATCCGCTTAGGCAACCTGATTTCTGACGTAAGGAACATAGATTCAGCCAACTGGGGGATAGGGAGGTTAATAAGGTGCAGTAGGTTTTAAGCAGAGGTGGCTCAGTGGTTAGCGCTGCTGCCTCACAGCGTCAGGGACCTTAGGCGACTGTGTGGAGTTTACACATTCTCCCCATGTTTGCATGGTTTCGTGCAGTTCTCCAGTTTCCTCACATAGTCCAAAGATGTGCAGGTTAGATGGATTGCCCATGCTAAATTGCTGACAGTGTCCATTCACGTGCCGGTTAGACAATTAGCCATGGGAAATGCAATGTTACAGGGAACGAGTGGGTCTGAATTGGATGTTCATTGTAGGGTTGGTGTGGACTCGATGGATGAATACCCTGTTTCTGCACTATCGGGACTCTATTCTATTCTCATTTGGAAGAATGTACTTGTCTCGATGTGTTGTGAATCTGTGGAATTCCCTGTTCAAAATACAGTGGATTCCAGGACAATGAGCCAATTTCATGAAGAGATACAGATGTTGAATTTGCAATGAGATGAAGGGTGAGAGAGAGCAGGCGGGAAAATCCAGCTGAGACCGAGCTGAGCTCAAGCATCACAGTATTAAATGGTGGAGCTGGTTCAAAGGGCTGCATTGCTTCTCCAGTGCCCAGTGCTTATCTTCTTACGGTAATAACTGAAAAGCTGAATCCAAAACTCACCACTTTCACCAAAGGAGATTTTCGGAAAATGACAGATAGTCAGGTGGATTAGCATTCCAAGCTTAGATAGTGAGGAAGCGTGTAGGAGATCATAATTTTGCAATTTTAAACTAAGGGGAGACAGTGATTTATGGTTTTAGACTGTGTAGTACATTCACACCGTCCAGAATACTCGGTTGTGAATATCTATCCTGTACTTTATTACAAAGCCAAGGTCTCTGACAATGAAAACCAAAACTCCCAGGAAACATCGCCTCCCCTCGTAATGGGATAAAAGAATTCTGAGAAGTCTGGTTGAACTTAGAACACAGATGGAAAGTTGGAAGATTAGATCCACTCCCAAGATCCAGTGCTTAAGCAAAAGGATACTACAATAGGATGAGGCAGGAGTTGGCTAATGGAGACTGGAAACAAAGACTTTATGGTGGGAAAGTTGACGGACAGTGCGAGAATAACAAAGCAATTTTTTGAAGTGCTCAGCAAAATTACCTATCAGGGAAAAGGTAGAACTGTAGGAAAAGGAGTAATCTGCCGTGGGTGGCTCAGGAAATAAGGGAGTCTATCAAACTGAAATAGAATGCACACAGATTGGCAAAGACCAAGGAGAGACTAGGAGCTTAGAAAAACATTGAAGATCAACAGAAAGCGAGATGGGATTGGGGGAGAAAAGTGATGAGTAGCTATCCCCAGGGCCAGAATAGCAGTTTGCACTGCTAGAGGGGAAGCTATTGTGTGGGGAACATATGGCCTCTGGAATTGTTGAAGCACTTAACTGTTACCACAGAGATAATCCTGATCAAGTTAAAAATCACAGCACACTCCAAAAGCTTGTACTTCCAAATAAACCTGTCGGACTATAACCTGGTGTTGTGTGGTTTTTGACTTTGTCCACCCCACCACCGGCTCCTCCATATCAGAATCCTGATAGATACCCCACTGAAACTGAAGTGCCTGTCAGATACTTGAGGGAGCCACAGGGGCATGGGGGAGGTGTGTGTGGTTTAACCACAAAGTGCTGAACTGAACTAGACTTTCTAACTGCCGTTGCCATGGAGATAATACTGAGAGACAGTCTCCATTCAAAGTCCCAAACCACAATGGGAGCTGTACATCGGACAGGCGGGGAGTTACCTGCTGCTGCCTCGAGGTGTTCTGCTTGTACACTATCCAGGTAACTGCCATGTCTCATCAATAAAGACTCAAAGAGGACCTCTCAGAGTTCTGTGCCTAGTTATTCCTATCCAGCAGGGTTCAGGAAGATGAGTACACAGCAGTCAGTCTTCACAGTGGAGGATACGAAGAACATGCCTGTAATGGATAAGGAGACTAAAAAGGGTGAAGACCTAGATAATAACAATTATCGTGAAAGAGACAAGCTAATGGAGCTAAAAGTAAACAAGTCTCATTGCCCTGATGGAATACATCCCGGGGGAAAAGAGGAGGAACAGGCCGATGGGGGTGGGGGGACAACAGGCTGGGCATTGTCAGTGTCCATGTGAAACCCAACACGGTGCTTTTGGACAATGTCACCTCCTGGCAGTATGTAGGTGAGAAACAGGAGGGACCAAGGAGAGATCCTTAAGGGACACCAAACACAAGGAATTCAGAAAGGAAAGGGAGAGTCGGGATGGAGCAGGTTTTTCCAACAACGGTGGGGTCAAATATTAGTTTGTAGCAGAATGGGAGAAAAGGACATAACCAGAAAAGACAGACAGGTAGAACAAGGAACAATATCTGTGAATTGGGGAGGGGGAGTGATGAGGAGGAGGAGCAGCCCAACTCCAAAAGCACTATTCCTACATTAGTGACATCACCCAACTCCACCCTAGACTCAGCTCATTCACTGAAATACTCGTCCATCCCTGTGCTATCTCCAGACTTCGTTATCTAAATACACTCCTGGCCAGCCTCCCACATTCAACTTACATGTAATCTCAAGAGTAACTAAAACCCTACTGCCCAAGTGCTCACTTGTACCAAAACTTGTTGATCCATCAAATGGCTCCTATTAACAAGGAACAATTTAAAATTCTCACCTTTGATGTAATTCCTGGCTGTGAACATCCCTATCTCCATGCACCACACAACCTGTGAGATCCCAACAACTCATTTTCTTTCAGACTCCCAATGATGTCTTTACTCATTGCTTCACCTGTCTGGCTGTTTCTACTGTTGCCAAGGCAACACAGCCTGGAATTCTCACCCTAACCCCCTCAGACCTGCTTTCCTCCTTTAAGGTATTCTTGAAAACATACTTATTTGGCAATTCCTTTGATTACCTGACCTAATATCCCCATCTGTGGCCTTATGTCAGAAGTTCTCAATAGTATTTCTGTGGAATTAAAAACATGATAAAAAAAAACAAACTGTTGTTGACTTGCACATACATCATTCACTCAGTAACATTGAAGAGTTGACAATCTATAACAGCTCTTACCCTACCATATTGTGGGAGCACCTTCACCACACGAACTGCAGCTGTACAAGGAAGTCAAACATCACCTTCTCCACAGGCAATGGGGCTTTGGCACTGATCACTGGTATCTGTGGAGGGAGAAACACACAGTTGATATTTCAGGGAGTGCAAAATGCATTATAGGGAGGGAAAGTGGTGCAGAATTTGGGATTTTGAAATTTGTGTTTTACTAAATGTGCACTAAGTTCTGTAAAACCTCTCATCACATACCATGAACATTTCCTCCTCTTCCTGGTCAATATGTCTTTCCTTTCCCCTGCCCTTCACCTTCACACATTTCCAATGCCTTGGTCACAACATCCCTGTGCTGTCAGTGAAGTTTATCACGTGGTTGAGTATTGTCCCGCCCCTCATTCACTCCGATTGGTTGAAGGACCAAATAGCACCTATCGCCCTGTTCCCCCACTCTTATTGATCCTGCGCTGACATCAATAATCCGAGGCCCATTGTGGGCTGGAGCATGCTCAGTGCTTCCTCATTTTGCTGCTGTTCATCAGGTCAGAGAGAGAGAGGGCTCATCCCTGTTTCTCCTGATGTCAGACAATAACAACAACGACCTGCATTGTATGGAGCCTTTCACATTGACAAATCTCCTAAAATGCTTCACGAATGATGGAAACGTTGATTAAAGAGAACGATTTTTAGATACATCTTTAAGACAGAGGGGGTTAGGGAAGATATTCCAAAGGTTTGCGTCCTCGGCAGCTCCAATCGTGGAGTGATATAGAACATAGAAGAATACAGCGCAGTACAGGCCCTTTGGCCCTTGATGTTGCGCCGATCTAAGCCCACCTAACCTACACTAGCCCACTATCCTCCATATGCCTATCCAATTCCCGTTTAAATGCCCATAAAGAGGGAGAGTCCACCACTGCTAGTGGCAGGGCATTCCATGAACTCACGACTCGCTGAGTAAAGAATCTACCCCAACATCTGTCCTATACCTACCACCCCTTAATTTAAAGCTATGCCCCCTCATAATAGCTGACTCCATACATGGAAAAAGGTTCTCATGGTCAACCCTATCTAAACCCCTAATCATCTTGTAAAAGGTGGGCAACAGCTTACAACGGAGACAGTTAGTGGCTAACCATAAGTCAACAACTTCATGTCGTAGCCCCCTACCCCACACACCAGGCCTCGTTCTCACAGCCTGCCATTACACACTACCTATGGTTAGCCACTAACACCTAATGACCCTCCTCCAGCCAGATCTTTATCCACTCCTTTATCCAACCGTTCTTCTCACTCTATCCCCACCTATCCTTTACTCCTTTTATCCTCCCCCCACACTATCTTCTGCACATAAACTGACTTTTTTTCTCAGTAACATCTGTCCTGAGGAAGGGACACTGGGTCTGAAACTTTAACTCTGATTTTTCATCTCAGATACTGCCAGACCTGCTGAGCTTTTCCAGAACCTCCTGGTTGTTGTTTCTGATTTACATCTTCCGCAGTTCTTTTGGTTCCAATTGACCGGAGTTTGTAATTCAGGTCCAACAGCCTCTGTCCCTGTCTCTGCTGTCTCTCCCAACCCCAGACAGTGACACTGCACCTGCACAGCTCATGGACATGTGTCATCTTGCTGGCCACACCCCTCATTCACTCCCATTGGCTGCAGGACCACACAGATTCTCCTCCCATTGGTCTGGAGCTGCCGTCAATCAGCCGGGCCCCATTGTGATGAGAGTGGAGGGCTAATCTCTCTCTCTGCCCTGGGATGAGCTTCATCATTCACAGTGAATGGGGCAGTATCACAGAGCACAGGGCCTGAGGGCTATTCAGCCCATTGGGGCTGTACTCTCTCCCTCTGGAGATGCTGCAAATCTGTCCCAAGTCCCCTCCCATGTGCACATAGCCCCCCAAATCTTTCTTTAAAAAGTAAAATTCCAAGTCTGTTTCAGAATACCTGCTGAATCTGTTGTTCAGACTGTTCCAGATGCTCAGAACTTACTGAGGAAAACGGTGTTCACATTTTCACCTTGTATTATTTGCCAATTACTTGAAAGTAGTTACTAAAAATTGTGACAGTGTTAACAATTCCTCTCTCTCTCTGCAAATTCAAGACCTTGGAACCAAATCTGCACCAGATCGAAATCACTGCTTCACCTTCTCAGCTCCAAGGATAATTAACTGTGCTTCAGGTAGCTCTCCACAAAAGAGAGGAATGCATCTTTTTTTATTAAGATCAAAGAAACAGACCTTCAGTCCAATTCGTCCGTGCCAACGAGGAATCCTAAACTAATGGATTCCCATTTACCAGCTATTGGACTGTATCCATCAAAACCCTTCCTATTCACGTACCCAATTGGAAGCCTTTTAAATGTTGTGATTTTATCAGCCTCCACTACTTCATCTGGTAGCCCCTCCCATATACACACCACACTCAGCTTGAAAACGTTGCCATTTAGATCCCTTTTAAATGTTTGCCCTCTCAACTTAAACCCAGGTGCTCCAGTTTTGGACTCACCTAACCTGAGGAAATAGGACCCCGGCTGCTCACCTTATTCACACCCCTCGTGATTTTATAAATCTCCATGAAGTCACCTCTCAGTCTTTGACTCTCCAGAGAAAATAGCCCCCGCCTATTCAGCCTCTCCCTGTAGCCCAAATCCTCCAGTCCTGGCAACGTTTTTGTAAATCTTGTCCAAACCTTTTCAAGTTTCACAACATCCTTCCCAGAACAGAGTAATTCAAACTGAAAACAGAATTCCAGAAGTGGCTTAATCAATGTCCTGTCCAGCCACAATATGGTGCCCCAGCTTCTGTATTCAATGCACTGACCAATAACGGAGAGCGTTAATGAAGTCCCATTTGCCAGCGGTTCACCCTTATCCCTCTAAAACCTTCCTTTTCAAGTACCCAATCAAATGCCTTTTAAATGCTGCAATTGTACGAGCCTCCACCCCTTCCTCGGGCAGTTCACTCCATACTTGCAATGCCCTCAACATGATAAAGATGCCCCTTAGATCCCTTATAAATCTTTTCCCTCTCACCTTAAGTCTGTACCCTCCAGTTCTGGACCCACCGAACTTGGGAAAAAGTCCCTGACTGCTCACTTTATCCATGCCCTTCATGATTTTATGAGATCACCTCTCAGTCTCCAACTCTCCAGGGAAAATAGTCCCAGCCTATTCAGCATTGCCTAATAGCTCAAACCGTCCAACCCTGGCAAAACCCTTGCAAATATTTTCTGAACCCTTTCAAGTTTCTCAACATTATTCCAAGAACAGGGAGATTGGAACTGAAAATAGAATTCCATAAGAGCTGTAATCAGCGCCCTGTACAGCCACAATATGACATCACAACAGCTGCAATCAATTTTTGATCAATAACGGGGAGCGTACCAAATGCTGCATTCACTCCCCTGCCTACCTGTGACTCTACTTTCAAGGAACTAGGAACCTGCACCCCAAGGTCTCTTTGTTCAGCAATGTTCCCCAGGACTTTACCATTAAGTGTATAAGTCCTGCCCTGATTTGCCTTTCCAAAATACAACAGCTCGCATTTATCTAAATTGAACTCCGTCTGCCATTCCTTGCTCCAATGGCTCATCTGATCAAGATCCTGTTGTATTCTGAACTAACCTTCTTCATTCTACACCTCCAATTTTGGTGTCTTCTGCAAACCTACTGACCATACCTCATATATTCACATCCAAGTCATTTATTTAAGGGCCCAATATCCATCCTTGCAGCACAGACCTCCAGTACGCAAAGCAACCCTCCATCATCCTCTGTCTCCTACCTTCAAGGCAGTTTTGTAATGGCTTGCTCTCCCTGCATTCCATGTTATCTAACCCTGCTAACCAGTCTGTTTTGTGGAACCTTGTTGAATGTCCATATAAACAACATTCACCACCTGGCTTAAGTATTTTCTTTGTCACTTCAAAACACTCACTCAAGTTAGTGAGACATAATTGTGCATGTACAAAGCCGTATTGATTCTCCCTGTCATTTTCAAATACCTTTCCAAACAGATGGATATCCTGTCCCTCAGAATCCCTTCCAACAACTTGCCTGCCACTGACCTCAGGCTCACTGTTTTCTTGTTCCATGGCCTCTCCTTCCCACATTTTAAAAATAATGGCACCTCACCCGTCGCTATCAACGATACAAATACGTCAGGAGAGGCCCAATAATCAGTTCCCTAGATTTCCAGAAAGTTCCAGGATACACCTGACCAGGTTCCAGGGCTTTATCCACCTTGATGCGATTTAAGACATCCAGTACCACCTCCTCTGTAACATGAACACTTTTCAAGTTATCACTTTTTATTTCTCCAAACTCTCGAGCTTCCATATACTTCTCCAGTAAAAATGAGGTGAAATATTTGCATATCTTTCGCACCCCCTGTGGTTCCATAGACAGCCTTGTTGACCTTTAAGGGGTCCTATTCTCTGGTCCAGTTAATCTTTTGCCTGTGATATATTTGTTTAATCTCTTTGGATCCTACTCCAGGACATCCCAGAAAGGCCGACTTCAAGGACCATAATTTTCCTCTGACTTGATCAACAATGCCCTCCAACACATACCCTCCACTTCCCGCACCTCCGCCTTTACCCCACCCCTCCAGCCACAATAAAGAATATAACCCTGCGGACTTCACATTCCACCCCACTCATCTCCAGATACAATGCATTAACCTCTGTTATGTCTGCTACCTAAAGTCAGACCCCACCACCAGAGACAAATTTCCCTCTCCAACCCCTATCTGCATTCCGCAGAGACCATTCCCGCTGCGCCTTCCTTGTTCGGTCCACACCCTCCCACCAACCCACCCTCCACACCCTTGACCCTCCCTTGCCGCCATGGGAGATGTAAAACATGCGGCCACACCTCCCTCTGACCTCTGTCCAAAACCCGAAAAGGATCTTTTCATATCAGGCAGAGATTTGTCTGCACATCCCAAAACCTCATATACTGCATCTAGACACTCTGGGAAATTTAACATAGTTCATCCAACTAACCTACACATCTTTGGACTGTGGGAGCAAACTGGAACACCTGAAGGAAATCCTTACAGACACTGGGGAGAATGTGCCAACTCCAACACAGTCGCCAGAGACTGGAAACAAACCCAGGTCCCTGGTGCTGAGGAAGCAGCGCAAACCACTGAGTGACAATACTGTGGGATCTTTGGTGTTAATGCGCTGCCCCACTGGTACCTCAGTCACTCACCCTGCCTCATTTCCTAAGTGGCAGTGATGACGGAGTGAAATTACCGCGAGGTAGTTAATCCAGAGACCCAGATAACGTTCTGGGGACCCGGGTTTGAATCCCATCATGGCAGATTTTGGAACGTGAATTCAATAAATATCTGGAAAAAATAATCTAGTGACGACAAGAAATCCATTGTCAATTGTTGGAAAAACCAATGTGGTTCGCTCATGACTTTTCGGGAAGGAAAATGCCATCCTTACCTGGTCTGGTTTGCATAGGACTCCAGACCTATAGCAACGTGGTTGACTCTTAACTGCCCTCTGGGTAAATGCAGGAATAAATGCTGGCCGAGCCAGTGACAGCCTCATCCTGTGAATGAATAAAAAAAAACAGGTCAGGTTTTGTTCCTTCTCTAGTAAGTATATCCTACAAGCTGAATCAGAAATGTTCTCGTACCCACTGAACAAATACCTTTCCATCCAAGCCCTTAACACTACAGCATTCGGAGGCCATGTTGGTAAAGTTAATACCCCTACCAGGAATATCGTCCCGAAGCCCAGCCATAATGTTATCCCTAATCAAAACCACCTCTCTCCCTGCTCTGTTGGCCCCTTTCTATCCTTGCTATAGCATCTATACCCTGGAATATTAAGCTGCTAGTCCTGTCCATCCCTGAGTGATGCCTCTGTAATTGCTGTAATATCCCAGTGCCATGTTCAAAACCATACCCTGAGCCTACCTGCCTGACCCTATCAGGCCTCTTGCACTGAAATAAATGCAGTGCAACTTGTCCGTTGCACCTCATTCTGTGACTTGCTCTTGCCTGCCTTGACAGTCTGACTGGTGAACAGTACCAGCCTCAGACTCCCCTCTTTTCTCACTATCTCTTTAGGATTACCCCGACTCCCTCACTGGTTTAATGCCTCCCGAGTGGCACGAGCAAATCTCCCGGCTCTTCAGGACCTCATGCTTTTCCCTTCCTATGCCATTGGTACCAATGTTCAATGACCTCCCACTGGTTATTTTCCCTTTTGAGAATATTCTGCTCCTCTGTGAGACATCCTTGACACTGGCACCAGGGCAGCACCACCCCATTCTGATGTCTCACTGTCAGCTGCAGAAACGGCAGACTGTGCCCCTGACTAGAGAGTCTCCTATCACCATCGATCGTGTGAAACTGGATATACTTCACATTATGTTAGAAGCCAGTCTCAGTACCAGTAACTTGGCTGTCAGCGCTACATTCCCCTGAAAGTCTATTACCACCTACATTTTCCAAAACAGTATACTTGTCTGAGATGGGGATAGCCACAGGAGACTCCTGCAGTACCGACCTACCCCGCACCCCCTTCGCTTTCCTGGAGGTAACCCATCTACCTGACTGTATGCGCAGTATCCTGCAATCCTGACACTGCCACCTATCACAACCCCCCCCCCCCCCCACCGGCTCCTGTCAATTCCTCACTGCCTTTAATCACTCCTCCACAAATCCATGCGTTCCAATAGGATTTGCAATCACACTTGCTGTAGACATTATCACAGGATCATTGAAACTCTCCGTTATCTCCCACATCCGACTGGAACAGCACGCCACTCTACAACAGGCCATCTCTCCGCCTTAACAATCTACAGACCAAGACAAAGGCACAGTCTTACTGCTCGAAAAAATACTGCCCGAGAATAACTTAATGCTTACGTTTCATATCTTAAACATTTAATCAAGAGACCGTAAGACATTAAAAAGAAATCCTCATCTTACTCACTATTGTAGATTTAATAAAATAAAACCGACTAAGATTGATATTTGAAGAGATTGAAACTCACTGAGCTGATCCCCGGCTCTTGAGTACTTCCAAGGGTGTGGTCTCTCTGAGGGCAGCTGTGAAATGTCACTGTTTCTCTTCTCTGCCCACTCCATTTCCAGAGAGGTTTTTAACTTCACAGCAAGTCAGCTCAGAGAGGTCACTGCTTGGTTTTATTCACTGGGGGTTGCCCTTGCTGCCCAGACCAGTATTTATTGGCCACCTTTACTTGTCTCGGAGAAAGTGGTGGTTAACCGCCTCCCTGAAATGCTGCAGTCCATATACACCACAGTGATGTTTGGACAACAATCCCCCCTCTGGCCTCACAACCCTCCCTGTCTCTGTAATCCCCTTCCGGCTTCAGAAATTACATGTCCGTGGCATAAGATTTTTATTTAGATTCATTTTTGTTTAATAAGCCCTCCCCAAAAAAAGTCAAATATTTTGCCCCCAAACAAACTTCTGTTGATTGACCTTTTGGAGAGGCTGACACATGGACGTTGCAGTATTTTATCTCACATTGTACACGTAGAATGATGGAACTTTCTTTTGAACATTGCTAAAAAGGGAGGCAATGGCTTAATGGTATTCCTGCCAGATGGGTGATATGTACAGTGTTCCTAAGATTAGGGTTAGAATCCCAACATGGCTGATGGTGGCATCGGAATTCAATACAATCTCGAATGAAAAGGCGAATGATGACCATGTAACTATCGTCAATTGTTAGAAAACCCCTCTGGTTCACTAATGTCCTGTAGGGAAGGAAACGGTCATCCTCACCTGATCTGGTCTACATGTGACTCCAGACCCACAGCAATGTGGTTAACTCTCAACTGCCCTCAAGAAAAGTACTTTAAAATCTGTTAACAAATACTCTGCAAGTATCACTTCAAAACTGGCTGTTCCCATTGGGACTGTGAATTTCTGAATGGCCTGAACTAAAACTGAGTTCAGCTTCACCTTCTCCCTGTCTCACATCAGTCTGTTTACACCAAACTCCAGAACACTCTCATTGAGCCAAGCAGCCCTCACAGTGCAGCCCTGTCATTTTCATTGTCTGCTCACACCTACACTGCCATCAGCCTCCTGTACTGTTCCAATGCATCTCAATGGGAGCTCAGGGACAGCACCTCATCTTTCAATTCAGGCCTTTGTAACCCAGAGTCAACATGGACCTCAGCAGTTTCTGAATGAACAGACAGTTGTCAGAAGCTGGAACATTCCACCTGAAAAGGTACTGGAATTTGAGTCCAAAAGGAGTTTTAATGGGAAGTTGGCAGGTAATTGAATATATGAAGTTTACAGGTTAACATCATGAAGTGGGTGATTAGGTCTAAATCTGAGTGTTCTTAGAAAGAGAATGTGGATAAATCTGTGCTCCCTCTCAGGCCAATGCCTCCTTCCTCAGCTGCAGGGCCCAGAACAGAGCACACACCCAAAGGATGATCCAACCACGAATTTGTACATCTTTCTGCTTAACAAAAATATTGGAGATATTTTCTCACAAACAGAACAGTCAAACCTTTCTCCTTCCACAGTTAAACGCCAATCGTATTCAGATACTGATGACTCCATTGACTGTAAAAACTTGCTTTTGAGATCCCAGGCTCAATTATTCTGATTTAATATCCTATGCAATGAATTCACAAAACAAAACTCTCAGTCAGTGCAGGAAGAATATAAAGACATTTTTTTTCTTGGTACGTGCTTGATGTGTAAATGCCTCTCTTCAAGTTGCATGCCCCCTCCCCTCCAAATCCTAGGAAGGGGACATGCACATGCGCCTCACTGTACCTTACCCCCAATAAAAATAGCGGCCATATCCCAGGACCTTTCACCGCCTGAGGGCCGCAGCCATTTTTCCATCTGCTGCAAATGCGGGATTAAGAGTTTCTAATTCAGATTTACGAACCGCACAGTGTGTAATTAAAACTTCCCAGTCTAAAGTGACTCATTATCTCCCTGTCTCTGAGGCCACTCTTCCCTTCCCTGTTTGCGTCTCCCACATTCACTGACGGCCGTGTCACATGGCGCTGCACAGGCAGAGTTACTGGTGAAGTGTCATACCACTGGCCACGCCCCTCATTCACTCCCATTGTTTGGATGACCAGCTGGTTCCACTTGGTCCACCAGTCCCACCACCTTTTCCTATTGGTCCAAAACTTCCACCAATCAGCTTGACCCCATTGTGAGGTCAGTGGTGGGATCCTCCCCCTGTCTGAATCAAACCCAGAAGGTGTATGGATGGTGTCAATCGGGAACAACAAGCAGAAGCTGGTGGGAAAGCTCAGCAGGTCTGGCAGCATCTGGGAACAGAAATCTGTCCAGTGGCCCTTCCTCAGAACCGTTGGGAGCTGGGAAAATTAGAATCCTGACAGTGTGGAAACAGGCCATTCGGCCCAAAGGCTCCACAGCGTCTCTCCGAAGGGTATCCCACCCAGACTCATTCCCCTGCCATATTACTGTATATTTCTCCTGACTAATGAACCTAACCTACACATTCCTGAGCATTTTGGGAAATTTAGCTTGGCCAATTCAACTAACCTGTAGATCTTTGTACTGCAGGAGATAGGGGTTAAAGAGTAAATAATAGGCAGGGACAGAACCAAAAGAGAGACCAAAACATTTGGAAAGACAAAGGAGTGGATTACGATCTGGCTGGGAGGGTGCACATCTGTTAATGGAGGGGACAGGAACCCGTGTCTGGCAGCATCTCAGTGGAGGTGGCGGAAATGGCGACTGATGATCTACGTTCTGCTGCAAAAACAGACCCCGAGCTTCCAGCTGCCTACCACTTTAACACACGAGCCTGTTCCCTGGCCAACATCTCTGTCTCATGCTTACTGCAGTGTTCCAGTGAGGCCAGAACATACCAAATGGCCCCGTATTTCAAGGACTGCAATTTCCCCTCCCATGTGGTCAACACCATCCACTATATCTCCTCCACTTCCCGCACCTCTGCCTTTGAAACCCACACCTCCAACTGCAACAAGGATAGAACACCTCCCCCTCCCAGTCCTTACCTTCCACCCAGATACAACACATCATCCTCTGCCATTTCCACCACCTACGATCAGACCACACCACCAGATTCTTAAGGGGTTTGACAGAATAAATACTGATGTGTCTGAGGGTAAATACTGAGAGGGGAGTTTGAAACCAGATTCTGAGTCAGTCACAGAATCAAGGGTTCTGTTTCGGATTCGTCACGTTTAAGGCAACACAGACACGGGCAAGGGGTTTCAGTCGCAATGGAGCTGGGGTAAGGAGGAGACAAGCAACGTTTAAGAGATTGGAATGCCTGGTGTTTGGGATTGTGTAGATGTCTGATCAGAAGTTTAGCTTGGGGTCAGATATAACTGCAATACTGTGAAGGGTGTAGTTCTGCTGCATAGTGCCCATTGAGAGGGAGAGGCTTAGCAGTAAGGGGAAGGAATTTGTCAGGCAATGGGTTTAACCACTACAATGTTTCATTGGAGGAAACTGCACCTAATCGAGGAGTGGGAATGTGGTAAGCAGTTTGATAACTGAATAACAGTGGAGTAGTGGAGAGGGATGATGGGGAGGGAGAGCTGGGCATCGTCAGTGTACATGTGAAACCCAACATGGCACTTTTGCACAATGTCACCTCCTGGCAGTATGTACGTGAGATACAGAAGGGACCAAGGACACCAAATGCAAGGAATTCAGAAAGGAAAGGGAGAGTGGAGATGTAGCAGGATTTTGGGAGAGAAGGACATAACCAGAAAAGACAGAACAAGGAAGAATATCTGTGAATCGGTGAGGGGGACTGATGAGGAGGAGGAAAGAGAGTTGGAAAGTCTGTAATTTAGTGAGACTAGGTAAAGGGTCAAGGTGAGCTATGATAAGGCTTGACAAGAGACTGGAGGAAGATGTAGGTTTAGGACAAAAACTAGGAACACTACGTGACGCAGTTTGTCTTGGCGCGCTAGTGGGAGGGAGGGAAGCTCCAGATCGGATTATCTCAGTCTTAGTGACAGAGAAACTCCATGTGCTCCAAACTCTTGTTGTTGGAGAGAAGGATGGAGGAGACAGAATGATGGACAGTGTTTCACAAAGAAACAAAACCTGGGTAAGTGATACTTAAAGTGAGTGAACAAACCTAATGTATTTAAATTTTATCCAAAATATTAAAACAAACGACTGAAGTCCTGGTTTGAATCCCATCTTGGCAGATGGTGGAATCTGAATTCAACAAAAAATAACTGGAATCAGGAATCTCCTGATCTCTATAGAACCATTGTCAATGGTGAAAAACATCCTGCCAATCTGACAGTGGCCCAGCAAACTACTCACTGTATTAATCACTGCAAAGTCTCAACAAAGGAATGAAACTGGATGGACCACTCGGCATCTCAGAAGGCACCATTTAATACAACCACAGAATCAGCCCTCTCGATGGTGCAACGTCCTCCTCACTAACATCTGGAGTTTGGTGCCAAAATGTGCAAAGCTGTCTCACAGACCAATTAAGGAACAGCCTGACATACTCATACTCATGAAATCAACCCTTACAGACAATGACCAGACACCACCATCACCATCCCAAGATATTGAGATTGTGGTGATGGAAAAGCGCAACAGGTCAGGCAGCATCCGAGGAGAAGGAGAATCGACGTTTCGAGCCTAAACACTTCATCAGCCTTACCTGCTGTGCTTTTCCAGCACCAGACCCTTGACTCTGATCTCCAGCATCTGCAGCGTTCCCTTTCTCCTGAAATCTCTGGATATGTCCTGTCCCACCGGCAGGACAGACCAGACAGAGGTGGTGACACAGTGGTGTACAGAGAGGGAGGATTTACCCTGGGAGTACTCAGCATTGGCTCCGGAGAACAGGAAGTCTCATGGCTCCTGCTGATTATCACGTCCCGTCCTCCCTTGGAGGATGAATCACTTCTCCTTCATGTTGAACAACATTTGGAGGAAGCACTGAGGCAATAAAATGGTGTCAAATGTCCTCTGGGTAAAGGATTTCAATGTCCACAATCGAGACTAGCTCTGCAACAGAATTACTGACTGAGCTGGCCAGGTCCTAAAGGGTATATATAGCTGCTCAACTGAGACTGCAGCGGGTGGTGAGGGAACCAACAAGAGGGAAAAACATACTTGATCTCATTGTTATGAATTGACCAGCTGCAGATACATCTGGCCATGACAGTATCGGTAAGAGCGACCATCACACATTCCTTTTGGAGACAAAGTCTTGCCTTAAAGTTGAGAAAAACCTCCATTGTGTTGATTGATACTATAATCGTTCTAATTGGGACAGACTTTGAAGAGATGCAGGATCTCAAACTGGATATCTCTGAGGGACTGAGGGACATCAACAGCAGCAGAACTGTGCTCCAGCACAATCTGTAATCTCATGGGTTTGTAAATCCTGCTCTCACCCATCACAATGGACAGTAAAGGAGGGCATGCCATGAGCAGCACCAGGCAGACCTAAAAATGAAGTGCCAACCTGGTGAAGCTACCAAACCGAACTACCTGCATATCAAACAGCATCAGCAGCAAGCAACAGAGCTAAGTGATCCTACATCCAGTGGAACAGATCGGAGCTCTGCAGTTCTGCCACACCCAGTTGTGAACGGTGATGGACAATTAAACAACTCACTGCAGGAAGCATCACAGATATCCCCACCCTTACTGATGGAGGAGCCTCACACCCATGCACCAGATAAGATGACAGCATTTGCTGCAATCTTCAGCCAGAGTGCAAAGTGGAATGATCCATGTTAGCCTTCTCCAGTGTTTTCCAACATCACAGATGTGAGTTTGAAGCCAGTTCGGTTGAGTTTGAATAACATCAGGAAATGGTTAAGTAGTGCAAAGGCTATGGGTCCTGCTAACATTCTGGCAATAACACTGATAGCTTGTGATACAGAACTTGCCACCCAACAAGTCACGTACCGCTCCTGCACTGGCATCTACAGACAATGTGAAACATTGCCCATGGATGTTCAACACAAAAACATAGTGCAATCCAACGCAGCCAATTTCCCTCCATCAGTCCACACTCGATCAGCAGTAATGTGATGGAAAATGTCATCAACAGGGCTACCAAGCAGCAGCTGCTCAGCAACAGCCAGCTGAGCGACACTCATTTTTGGTTCCATCAGGACCACTCAGCTCCCGATTGTGTTACCGCCCTGATTCACAACCTGACAACCAGGTGAATCCCAGAGGTGAGGTGAGGGTGACAGCCCAGTCCCACTCCAAGATCACTAATTCTAGCTGATTCTACCCTTGTCTCAGCTCATATACTCTCATCCATCTTGTGTTATCTCCAGACTTCATTATGCAAACATACTCCTGGCCAGCTTCCCACATTCAACCTCCCTGTAATCTCAAGAAAAACTAAATCTCTGCTGCCCAACTACTCCCTCGTACCAAAACTTGTTGATCCATCAAAAGGCTCCTATTCATAATCAACGATAGAGCCACAGAGATGTACAGCATGGAAACAGACCCTTCAATCCAACCCGTCCATGCCGACCAGATATCCCAACTCAATCTAGTCTCACCTGCCAGCATCCGGCCCACATCCCTCAATTTAAAATTCTCACTCTTGATTTAATTCGTGGTTCTGATCATCCCTAGCTCGCTGCATCTCAACCCTTTGAGACCGCGACAACCCATTCTGTTTGAGACTCTCAATGACCTGTTAATTCATTACTGCACCTGTGTGGCTGCTTTTACAGTTGCCAAAGCAACAAGGTCTGAAATTCGCAGCTAAAACCTCACAGGTCTGCTTTCCCCCTTTAAGACATTCCTCAAAACCTGCTTATTTGGCAATGCTTTTGGTCACTTGACCGAATATCATCCTTCTCTGGCCTTATGTCTAAAGTTCCCAATAATATTTTTGTGAAATTATAAGCAGGATAATAAAACTACAAACTGTTCTTGATTTGGACATTATCTTCAAATCATCACTGTTGCTGTAATGAATAATCTGTAATGTCTCTTACCCAACCACATTGTGGGAGCACGTTCACCACACAAACTGCAGCTGTACAAGAAAGTCAAACATCACTCTCTCCACAGGCAGCAGGGCTTTGACATTAATGACTGGTATCTGTGGAAGGAGAAACACAATTGATGTTTCAGGGAGTGCAAAATGGATTACATGGAATGAAAATGGTGCAGAATTTGATAGTTAGAAATGGAAGGAAAATGCACTTGCTTATTGGAAAAAAGAATTCTTGACTGTCAAAGACTTTCCTGAAAAAAACTAATAAGCAGCACATGGTCAGGAGCTGGGCGTCAGTGAAAAATTAACTTACAAAAATGTCTGTAAAAGTAATCGTAAAATACTAAACAGACCAAAAATACACCCATTGTTCGATACTGAGCAAGTTAGATATTGACAAAGTGCTCATAAGAGAGCCCAGAGATGAAGCAGAGCAGTATAAGCTGTTATGATCCCACAGTCATCGAGATGTATAGCACTGACACAGACCCTTCGGTTTAACTCATCCATGCCAACCAGGTATCCGAACCTAATCTATTCCCATTTGCCAGCACTTGGCCCATATCCCTGTAAACGCTTCCTAATCAGATCATGTGCCTATTTAGATGCCTTCAACAAGTTTTAATTGTACTAGCCTCCACCACTTCCTCTGGCAGCTCATTCCACCCACTGCATGAAAGAGTTTTCCTTTAGGCCCCTTTGAATTTTTGCCCCGTTCACCCTAAAGCAATGTCCTCTACTTTTGGACACCACTACTCCAGGGAAAACATCTTGTTCATTTACTCTGTTCATGCTCTTCATGATTGTATAAACCTCCATAACATCACCACTCAGCCTATGGCACTACAGGGAAAACAGCCGCAGCGTTTTATGCCTCACCCTACAACTCAAATCCTTCAACCCTAACAACATCCTTGTAAGTCTTTTATGAAACCATTCAATTTTCACAGCACCCTTCCGATAGGAGGCAGGCCAGAATTGCACACAATATTCCAAAAGTGACCTAACGAATGTCCTGTACAGCAACATGACCTCCCACATCCTATACTCAATGCTCTAACCAATAAAGGAAAATACACTGAACACCTTCTTCATCATCCTATCTACCTGCAACTTGACTTGCAAGGACTATGATCCTGCAGTCCAAGGTCTCTTTGTTGTGCAAGCGTCTCCAGGGCCTTGCCATTCAGTGTATAAGTCCTGGGCTGAAAAATGTGTTGCTGGAAAAGCACAGAAGGTCAGGCAGCATCCAAAGATCAGGAGAATAGACGTTTCGGACATGAGCCCTTGATGCTGCTTCACCTGCTGTGATTTTCCAGCAACACATTTTTCAGGTCTTATCTCCAGCATCTGCAGTCTTCACTTTCCCCTAGTGTATAAGTCCTGCCCTGACTTGCTTTTCCAAAATGCAGCATCTCACATTTATCTAAATTAATCCGTATCTGATCAATATCTCAATGGAACCTGAAGTAACCTTCTTCACTATACCTCAATACCTCCAATTTTGAATGACATGCAAACTCAGTTACGATAGCAAGTCATTTAAATGAATGACGAAACAAATCCAGAAATAAACATCCAATTCTCTGAGTTTGAATGTGCTCTGTGTAAATCCTGCCCAATGACTCTGGACCAGAGAAAGGCTGCACATGCGCCTGGCTGCACCTTGCCCCCTACAAAGATGGCGGCTGCGCACGTGTCCACTGAATCATTGCCCCAAATAAAGATGCCAGCACTCACTCAGGCCTGCAGCCCCGTTTACTCCAAACACGGGACTGGGATGTTCAAATTTGTGTTTTCCGACGTGCATAACATGTTTGTAAAAACTCTCCGCTCATAGCAACAGTTGTTCTCCCGTTTCCCTCTGTTTATTTATTTCTTTCCTGACCGTATCCTTTCGCTCCATAACTTCCCGAGCATTCATTACAGCTACTCTAGGCCGCGCGCAAGGGTGATCATGTGTTTAGTCTAGTTCAGCCCTTCGTTCACTTTGATTGGTTGGAGAACCAACCGCCCGCTCGGTCCTCCAGCTCCGCTCACTGTCCTTTCATTGGTCCGGTGCTGACATCAATCACCCGGGGTCCCTTTGTCGGCTAGAGCATGCGCAGTGCGTCCTGCTTTTGCTGATATTTTGGGTAATGTGATGGGTGAGTTTACTGAGGGGAAGGATCCCTTTGTGTGAGCTCTGCAGTAGATTTCCTTTATTAATGGAGGGAATTGCCTTCCTACTCATGACTGTATTGCTGTGATTGATGAACCAATGCCATCTGAACCAGTACATAAACACCCCATTTTCACAACATCTGAGATGTTCAGCACTCTTCTTTGGATCACACTCTTCTTTGGAGATAAAACAAGCATGAAATGGAGCCTCAAGGAATCGCAGCAGGAATAGGGCATTCATCCCCTCCAGCTTGTTCCCCCATTCTATCAGATCATGGCTGGGCCAACCCAGATCTCAACACCTCTTTTATGCTTGATCTGCATAGCCCTCAACTGCTCAATACTTCAAAAATCTATCTGCCCTCTTTTAGAATAATTTGAGATAGAATCATAAATTCCCTACTGTATGGAAACAGGCCCTTCGGCCCAACAAGCCACACAACCCTCTGAAGAGTAACCCAACCAGATCCATTCCCCTACCACACTTAACTTTCATAATTGTTTGGGCTAGAAAATTCTAGCCATTCACTGAGAGAAAATAAATCTTTACATTTTTTTACAAAATGAATGTTCCCTTATGTAATGTCCCCTGGTTTGAGACTTCATTGGTGCTAGAAGATCTCGTCAACATCTACCCTGTCAAGCTCCTCAGAATCTTGTTTCCATAAGATCACCCCTTATATTATGTGGGTGGCACAGTGGTTAGCACTGATGTCTCACAGTGCCAGAGACCTGGGTTTAATTCCTGCCTCAAGTGACTCTCTGTGTGGAGTTTGCACGTTGTCTGCGTGGCTTTCCTCTGGGTGCTCCGGTATCCTCCCACAATCCAAAAAAAAGTGCAGGTTAGGTGAATTGGCAATGCTAAATTGCCTGTAGTTTTAGGTGAAGGGGTAAATGGAGGGGAATGGGTCTGGGTGGGTTGTGCTTCGGCGGATCGGTGTGGACTTGTTGGGCCAAGGGCCTGTTTCCACACTGTATGTAATCTGTTTGTTGAGATTCTATTGTATAATGACCTAACCTGTTTAGCTATTCTTGATAGGTCAACCTTTTTGTCATCGAAGTAGCTAGCTGAATCTTTTTTTGAATGATCTCCAATACTGGTTTATCCCTTATTAAATTTGAGAGCTACCATTGCGTACACTACTCCAAGTGAGGACTCAGCAACAGCCAGTATGGTTAACCAATCCTCACTCCATGCAAATACGTAACCCCTGAAACATTGAGCTCCTGTATTATGCAATTAACTTTTCTGTAGCACCGTATCATTAGCATTTCTAAAATCCAAATACAGAACATCATTGGATTGCCCTTTATCAGCCCTGCTTCTTATCTCCTCAATGAACTGTCGCAAATTTGTCATAGTGTCTCTTTCACAAAACCCAGTCTACCATGTTTAATGATAAGCTTTTCTAAATGTCCTGCTATTTATTACTTTAATATTCGACTCTGCTTTATTACAAAAACAGATATTAAACAAACTAGTCTATAGTTTCCTGATTTCTGTCTCCCTTCCCTTCTTGAACCAGTGCATCAATCCACTGGATGTTTCCTGTATCCCCTGATTCTGGAATATTCCAATCGATGCCTTGAATATCTCTGCAGTCAGTTGCCTTAAAAATGTTTGATCCAGGCCATTAGGTCCTGTCTGCCTTTAGTCCTATTAGTTGGTCAATACTTTGTCCCTTGTAACAAAGACTGTTGTAACATTTCAAAAGCCTCTGATTTCAAAAGCACAATGTGATCCAATTTGTCTTCTAATCTGTGCTGTACTCATTCTTTCTGATTGAGATGACTGGGTTGGCATGTGCGCAGGTTGTAGCAGGATCTCTGACTGCCACAAACTGATTTGGGGGAACAGCTCCTGTGTCAGTGACAGTGTTGTTGGACTAATAGAGGCAACAACATTCAGACTTCACGAAGCAACTGCGAACCAGGGCTGCAAACCCACAATCCAAAGAACTGCAGGTTAGGTGAATTGGTCATGCTAAATTGCCATAGTGTCCAGCAATGCACAGTTTCAGTGCATTAATCAGAGGTAAACATTGAGGAATAGGTTTGGTTGGGATACTCTTTGCAGGGTTGGTGTGGATTTGTTGGGCTGAAGGGCGTGTTTCCACAACGTAGGGATTCCTTGCTATGAGTAATTTTGGGGATCTAACAGAATCCTGGTATTCAGAGGGTTCTCTGTTAGTTAAAATAGTATTGTGCACTCAGCTTATGTTACCTTCTGAAGCAGTTTGAGGTAGACTGCTCTGTGCAATTTTACAGAACAGATGCTCTGGAACCAATCATGGAACAGCTATTTTAGACCTGATAATATGATTGATTAATGAGCTCAAAGTAAAAGACCCTTTTGGTAAGATGCAATGCAGCATGATAGAATTTAGCTTTAGGGTGAGGAATTTGGCTCTTCAACTAGTATCTAAACTTAAAGGCAGTGACAAGGGGATAAGGTCGTAGTTCGCTAAACTGGAATGGGACTCTAGTTAGAATGTCAAAGCAGAAGAATATATTCAGTTATTTTATTATTCTCAACAATATCTATTAACTTGTAAAAGAAATGCACGATGAACAGCGGTGCATAGCTGAGGGAATTATGAGTGACATCAAATTGAAAGAAAAGATGTACAAAACTGCAAAGATGATGGTAGACAAGAAAGTTTAAAAATTTCAAACTATCGAAGGATGAACAAAACAACAGATGGGAGATATTTTGTCCCTTGTCAGAGAGACTGTTGTAACATCTTTGCTCCCATTAATACCTTGCTTATTTCCCAGCATTAGGATGATAACAGTATGTTCCGGATTAGTAAGATAATTGGGCAAATTAACCCACCAGTTACTCAGCCTAAAACACAGTGCTCTCGTGATGCTGTGGTAGTGTCTCCAACTTTGAGCCAGAAGACCTGGAACTGTCCCACCTGCTCCAGAGGTGTCATAATGCATTGAAATAGGTTGAATGGGAAAACAATACTGAGACAAACTTCAGTAATTGAATGGATAATCTTGATGGTCTCTGGAAATTCCAAACTTGACTGATTTGTATCCTCAACTGAGGCCTGATCTCAATTAATCTGCCTCATTTAAATGGAATTGCCTTTTCTTGTGTTGAATATAATTGAAGTTTGCCCTGTCTGCATGCCCCCTTGTGCAAAACATGTTGCAATCTGTCAAAGAACAAGATTGAAAACTCAGATCAGCTGATAACCTGTTCAAGGGCTTAAACCAGTGGCCTTTTCCACTGGGACAGTAGGCGCTACAAAATTGATCCCATTTCCCATTAAACTGAGACAGGTGGTGGTGAGATTGCTGAAATGTCTTTCACTGAAACATTTTTGAATTAAAATAAATTACTTTGGTTGCGGTGCAATTGAATTTAGAGATATAGTGGGGAGTATCGACTGTCACTTCTTCATTTCATTGCAGAAGGAATGAGAGCAGCCCAACGCCAGCCTAAACTGCCAGATATTAAAATGCGTAACTCCGCCTCATTAGCCAGTCTGACTGAGTCATCCAGACTCAAACATTATGACTGGAGGTGGGTTTTTGTGTTCACTGTGGATGCTTTTACAGAGTTCAAAATTAATGCAGAACATATTTCTTGAGAACTGAAAACAACAAATACTGAAGATCACAGGAGGGAGCTGATGGCCGAGTGGTATTACTGCGAAGTAAAAACGATGACTGCAGATGCTGAAAACCAAATACTAGATTAGTGGTGCTGGAAGAGCACAGCAGTTCAGGCAGCATCCAACGAGCAGCGAAATCGACATTTCGGACAAAAGCCCTTCATCGGGAATAAAGGCAGTGAACCTGACGCGTGGAGAGATAAACTAGAGGAGGGTGGGGGTGGGGAGAGAGTAGCACAGAGTACAATGGGTGAGTGGGGGAGGAGATGAAGGTGATAGGTCAAGGAGGAGAGGATGGAGTGGTTAGGTGGAAAAGAAGATAGGCAGGTAGGACAAGTCCGGGCAAGTCAAGGGGACAATTACTGAGCTAGAAGTTTAGAACTAAGGTGAGGTGGGGGAAGGGGAAATGAGGAAACTGTTGAAGTTCATATTGATGCCCTGGGGTTGAAGTGTTCCGAGGCGGAAGATGAGGCATTGTTCCTCCAGGCGTCTGGTGGTGAGGGAGCGGCGGTGAAGGAGGCCCTGGACCTCCATGTCCTCAGCAGAGTGGGAGGGGGAGATGAAATGTTGGGCCACGGGGCGGTTTGGTTGATTGGTGCGGGTGTCCTGGAGATGTTCCCTAAACTGCTCTGCTAGGAGGCGCCCAGTCTCCCCAATGTAGAGGAGACCGCATCGGGAGCAACGGATACAATAAATGATATTAGTGGATGTGCAAGTAAAACTTTCATGGACTTGGAAGGCTCCTTTAGGGCCTTGAATAGAGGTGAGGGAGGAGGTGTGGGCGCAGGTTTTACAGTTCCAGCGGTGGCAGGGGAAAGTGCCAGGATTGGAGGGTGGGTTGTTTGGGGGCGTGGACCTGACGAGGTAGTCGTAGAGGGAACGGTTTTTGTGGAAAGGGGTGGGGAGGGAAATATATCCCTGGTAGTGGGGTCTGTTTGGAGGTGGCAGAAATGTCGGTGGATGATTTGGTTTATGCGAAGGTTGTTAGGGTGGAAGGTGAGCACCAGGGGCATTCTGTCCTTGTTACGGTTGGAGGGGTGGGGTCTGAGGGCAGAGGTGCGGGATGTGGATGCAATGCGTTGGAGGGCATCTTTCACCACGTGGGAAGGGAAATTGCGGTCTCTAAAGAAGGAGGCAATCTGGTGTGTTCTGTGGTGGAACTGGTCCTCCTGGGAACAGATTCGGCGGAGGCGGAGGAATTGGGAATATGGGATGGCATTTTTGCAAGAGGTCGGGTGGGAAGAGGTGTAATCCAGGTAGCTGTGGGAGTCAGTGGGTTTGTAAAAAATGTCAGTGTCAAGTCGGTCGTCATTAATGGAGATGGAGAGGTCCAGGAAGGGGAGGGAGGTGTCAGAGATGGTCCAGGTAACTTTAATTTCAGGGTGGAATGTGTTGGTGAAGTTGATGAATTGCTCAACCTCCTTGCGGGAGCACGAGGTGGCGCCAATGCAGTCATCAATGTAGCGGAGGAAGAGGTGGAGAGTGGCGCCGGTGTAATTATGGAAGATCAACTGCTCTACGTAGCCAACAAAGAGACAGGCATAGCTGGAACCCATACGTGTGCCCATGGCTACCCCTTTGGTCTGGAGGAAGTGAGAGGATTCAAAGGAGAAATTGTTAAGAATGAGGACCAGTTCAGCCAAACGAATGAGAGTATCGGTTGAAGGTTACTGTTGGGGACGTCTGGAGAGGAACAAACGGAGGGCTTGGAGGCCCTAGTCATGGCGGATGGAGGTGCAGAGGGATTGGATATCCATGGTTAATATGAGGCGTTGGGGGCCAGGAAAACGGAAGTCTTTGAGGTGGTGTAGGGCGTGGGTGGTGTCTCGAACGTATGTGAGGAGTTCCTGGACTGGAGGGATAGGATGGTGTCGAGGTAGGTAGAGATGCGTTCAGTTGGGCAGGAGCATGCTGAGACAATGAGTCGGCCAGGGTGATCAGGCTTGTGGATCTTGGGAAGGAGGTAGAACCGGGCAGTGCAGATTTCCTGGACTATGAAGTTGGAAGCTGTGGGTGTGATATCTCCTGAGGTGATGAGGTTCTGTATGGTCTGGGAGTGGGGACACTGCTGGGCAAGGAACAGCTATATTCGAGGCTTCAATCCCACTATCTTGTGAGGACATTTCTTTCCCCTCTGATGTATGGTCCTCACTGAGACAACCCAGGTGGTCCCAGGTATCAATCCTGGCCCATGCTGTATTAGTGATCCCTGTAATATCCTCCATTCCCGATCATCTTTCCTCTGTTTGGAATCTCCTCTTGTCCCCACAATGCTCTCTATCTCTGTCAGGTTCTCCAATCCCTAACAACCTAATCCCTATACGTCTCCAGTAGAAACTAAATTCCTTCATCCTGGTTAACCCCGAGAGTCCTGTTTATCCCTGTAAGCCCCTCCTACCAATACTACCCTCGATGTAAATGTATTTGCCTTTAACCTCTCCATCCTTTCCTATCTGGGTAAACGTCTCCAGCTCCTCCAAGTCTTCCTTGTCTGTGAAAAATTATTCACTCCATTGAGCTGTCCCGATCTGTGTAATCTCTTCCAGATCTAAATACCTCCCTGTCTTTGAAACTATGTCAGGCTCCTACCTGAGAATATCACTTTCCGTGTAATCTCCCAAGGAACCCCCTCCACCTGATAACATCCTCCATGTTTGTAGAAACCTTCCAGTTCAACCGTCCCTATCATGGAACTTAGTCTCTATAATCCTAATGATGATGATAAACTCTTCCTCTCTAAAGTGCACTCAATCTCTGTAAACTCTGCTGGTCCCTACTCCCCTCCTTGTGCATGTAATCTGCTTCAGTCACTACATATCTTTATATATTTAATGTCCTCCCCATGTGACTACACTATTTATTTCCGTTACCTTCATGAGCTTCCGTAATTCTCACTGACTCTCACCATGTCCCATCCTTACATCCCTCCGTTTTTCTGAAAAGTCCTCCTTATTCTTAAGACCCTCCCTAACTTTGTCTCCTGTTCCAGCCTCCACATCTCTCCCTGGAGCAGTCAAAGCTGCTCCAATAACCTCAAAGCCTCCTGGTCTTTCTAATTCCATTTAGTTGTGAAACTCTCCCCATGTCTGTAATATATCCTGCAGTATCGAAAGATCTCCCTATATTTGTATGGTCCTCCAATCCCGACAAATGCCCCTGTTTTTTTAACATTATCCTGCACCTTGAAACCTCCTGATTGCTGAACCTACTTCAGGCTCTGCACTTTCTCTATTTCTGCTACTTTCTCCTGCTCTTAGAACACTCCCTGTCTGTATGATCCCCTGCAGTCTCTGTAGCCATCCGTATCTCAAACCACAAGCTGCCTCCACAACCTTCCCCACACCTTGTCCTGCTTCCAGTCCCTTCAGCACGTTCTATAACTGCAAACTGCCCGTTTGCCAAGGCTACTCCAGTTCCTACAATGTCTGAGAGAATCTGATGCCCCCACTCTCTCTAATCTGCAAGTCTCTCTGTAATCTGTTAATATCTGCAGCCACCACTACTGTCCGTAACTTTTTTCGGTCTTCCAGTCCCATTAAGCTTCCCATTCTTGCATTAACTAAAGCCTGTGTATCTTAGTACTGCCTAAAAACGTGCATGTCTATGTAAACTGCTCCAACCCCTCACTATCTCCATAAACACCTGCTACCCCGGAATCCATCTCTATTTGTATTACCTCTTCCAGTACTTTCAAAACCCCCAATCTATGGAGCCCATTTAATCTTCCCTTGTTGGGTAATCTCTTCAAGTTCCTGGCGATTTCCCAATTTTAGCAGTTTCCTCAATCTTTATGACTCTCCAATTCCGATAAGACTCACTTTCGATGCCAGTTTATCTAGTCTCATAACCTACCTATAATCTGCTTATTCTTCGCCAATTCTTAGAAATTAATCTATTTAAACTTCACCCTGGTTCTCCCCCAACCCTCCCAACCACAGGATCATCTTTCAGTTTGAACAACCCTCCCGATCTGTGTAACTGTCTCTAACCCAGTAACTTGGCATTCTCCATTGCCTTCCTATCTATGAGCCTTCAGAACCTAGAAGCCTTCGAATATTTGTAAAAGTCTTCAGTCACAACAACCTTCCATATCTCTCATAGGACTCTTTTCTTGGAAAAAAAACCCCGTCGTCCCTCTCAGTCTGCCTGCCTCACTCTACACCCATCCCTATCCCTATCTCCAGAATCTAATCCAGCTCCCTCTATCTCTATGTTCATTCCTCCAAACCCCAAACCCCTTTGTCCCGCTGACATTCTTGATCAGATGTAACTCTGTTTAACTCCAACATCCTTGTGTCCCTGTAAGCCTCCCTATCTCTGTAACCTCTACCCATCTGTTCAGCCCCCCACTACTGAGGAATGACTCCCTGCATTCGCCAAAAGGCAGATGGAAAGACAGTGAATTGATATGATGGAACCGTCATTCCGGAGATGTAGCTGCAGAATGACCATCACAGGGAAGGGAATATTGAAGGATTGTTGGGATCTGTGCAAAAAGGCAACAAGTTGTGAAGAAAGGATGAGGTTAATGCATTACTGAGACAGTCATGTAGATCTGAATATCAAATGTTGGAGTCTATTTGGGAGGAGCAAGAAGCAGCAACCGCTAGCAGGAATTATTTTATGCGCACCAGAAAGTGATGGTAATGTCAATATGGTGACGAGCAGGTCACTGAATATACTTGCAGCAAGGGCAGTACAGTTACTGTGTGTGACGGTGGTCTCCATCCCGGCTGGATAGCTAATGAATATCAGGGCTATAATGGACGAAATCCTGGATTGTATACGAGATGGTTTTCCATGACATCATATCAAGGAGCCATCAACAAAATTGTCTATTATAGATCAAATAGTGTGTAATAATAGTTATCTAAAAATCCTAAACTAAAGGAGTTTTGTGAGCAGAGACCCACAATGTTATAATGTAGATGCTCAGTTTGAGGTAAGACCATGAGAAGTAGGAGTGAAATTAGAACATTTGGCCCATGGAGGATGCTCTGCCCTTCAATCTGATCATGGCTGACCTGATACTCTTCAACTCTACTTTCCTGCCTTTTCCACAAAGCCCTTGTTTCCCTGATTCATTATATTCTGACCATCTCTGCTGTAAATATACTTAATGACCCAGCCTCGACAGCCCCCTCCAGTCAGGAATTTCCACAGAGTCACTCCCCTTTGAATGAAGACATTCCTCCTCATCTGCATCTTAAATGGGTGAGCCCTTGATTGGATTTTATGGCCTCTGGTTACAGATTCTCACACAATTGAAACGAAGGGAAATGTCAAAGATAATTATTGGAGATGAAATGAAATTGGTGGAGATGAGGTTAACGAACAAGAATGTCCAAGGTTGCAGAGCTTTACAGATCATTTGGAAAGATGTTCAGAGAAATGGCAAATTGAGTTTAATCTGGGCAAGTGTGAGGTCATGTCAGATTCAAGCGGAAATTTAGGATACTGAGGGAAGTTGATAAACAGAAAGATCTTGGTGCATGACATTAACTCCCTGAAAATGGCAATAGAAGTGTTTCAGACAGGAAAGAAAACAAATAAAACACTGGCCTTCATCGGTCACAACGTTGGGTATAGTGGTTTGCAGCTGATGTTGTAAGTGTATGAAACTTCTACTTGGCCACATTTGCAGTACATTGTGCAGGTCTCATCTCCACACAATAGGAAGGACGTGAAGACTTTGGAGAGGGTACAAAAGAGGTTTATCAGCACGTTGCCTGCGTTAGGTTTTTCATGATGTGTTAGGTATAAGAGGAAATTAAACAAAGTTGGATAGTTTTGCGAGAATATCAGAGGCTGACAGGAGACCAGGTACAAGAATATAACATACGGAGAGGGATAGATAATGTGTATAGTCGGAATCTCTTTTCCAATGTGGAGGTTTCAAATACATAGGTTAAAGGTGAGAAAGATGGCATTTAAACGAGATGTGTGTGACAAGTTTTTTTTTAATATAGAGAGTGGAGGTTACCGAGGGAAGTCGTAGCAATAGAATGTAAATAAAGTTTCAAAGTGGCACTTAGACAGAAACATGAACAGGGATACGGGATATATGGACCATGTGCAGGCAGATGATATGAGTTAGAATAGCATCTTGCACAGCACAGCCATGGTAGGCCGAAGGGCCTGTTGCTGTGCTCTACTGTTCTATTTTCAAACTTCGCAGCATTTGCCCGATCAGAACCCCTCAGAGTCTTGGATGGTTCATTCCATTTCTCTCTCATGATCTAAACTTCAATGGGTTCAACCTCAATCTATTCCACCTCTTCTCACTCGAAAATCCCTCCATTCCCAGAATCAGCTGAGTGACCCTTCTCTGACCTGCCTCCAATGCGACAGTATCTTTCCTTCGGGCACTTAAACTGTTCGTAATATTCTAGGTGTGGTCTGACTTGAACCTTGCCTAAATTTAGCTAGATCTGCCTATTTTTAGACTCCATTCCCTTTGTAATAACTGCCAACATTTGATTTGACTTCTCTATTACCTGCTGAGCTTGGAAGCTGACCTTTTTAGATTGATGAACAAGAACTCCCATAACCCTTTCTCCTGCCAGTCAGAAATCAAATAGTGTTAGCCTGACATTAAGTTGGGAGCATACTAAAATTGTTAGAAAATTTGTTTTTGAGCCTGTTGGATTTAATTTGTTTGTGTGAATATAAATGGCTGAATTGAGTGGGTATAGAAGGGGTGCAGTGGTACGGGGGATATTGTGTCTTTGAATTATCAGAAGCCTTTACACAAATTTCAATAAGGGCTAATGAGTAACTTGGTAGAGAATAGGGCCTCTGAAATATGAATAACTTCGCCTATGTCTGGAACCAGAGGAGGTGGGTGAGATATTAGACAAAATAATGTTGTCTGTATTTACTGTGGTGAAAGACATGGAAGCTTGGGAAAATGGGGAAGTAAGTAGTGATGTCTTAGAAAGAATCCTCAACATAGAAGAGAAAGTCCTGGAATCATAAAACAAATAAAGTTAGATAAATCCTCAGTAACTCATTCGGTGTATCCTAGAATATTGTGGAAATCTAGTGAAGAGATTGCACTGCCCCTAACAGAAATATTTCTATTATCAACAGATGCAGTGTGGTGCCGGAAGACTGGAGGGAGGATAATGCTGTTCCATCACTTAAGGGCTGTCGGGAAAAGCCAGGAAATTACAGCACAGTGAGCCCAGTGGTGGGGAAGTTGTTGGAGGAGATTATGAGAAAAAGGTACCACATATATTAACAAAGGCAAGGGCTGATTAGAGACAGTCAGCATGGCTTTGTGAGTGGAAAACAGTATTTCACAAACAGGATTGACTCTTCGAGGAGTTGGCCAAGAGAGACATGAAGGCAGACCAGCGAACATTGTCCACATGGACAGCGAAGCATTTAACAATGTTTGAAGGGATTTCGAACATCGAGTCAAGAGGAAGAAGGAAGCTTATTTAAGGTTGAGGAAGCAAGGGTCAGAAAGCTTTTTCGAGGGTAACATAGAGCAGCACGATGGCTCAGTGGTTAGCACTGCTACCTCATAGCACCATCGACTACATTTTGATTCCAACCTCAGGCGACTGTCTGTGTGGAGTTTGCACATTCTCCCCATGTCTGCGTGAGTTTCCTCCAGGTGCTCCGGTTTCCCCCCTCATCCCAAGGATGTGCATGTCAGGTGACTCAGCCAAAATAAATTACCCATAGTGTTCACGGATATGTAGGTTGGCGCATTGGTCAGGGCAATTGGAGAGCAATAGAGTGGGGGAATGAGTCTGGGTGGGATACTGTTTGCAGGGTTGAAATGGAGGTGTTGGGCCAAATGGCCTGTTTCCACACTGTAGGGATTCTCTGAAAGTACCAGGAAGGAACATAGGAGTGGACTTAGGACAGCTAGAAGGCGACATGAAAAATCATTGTTGGGAAGGATTAAGGAAAACCATAAGGCAGTCTCCACTTAAGTGAGGAACAAGAGGATGGCCAGAGTGAGAGTAGGGCCTGTCAGGGATAATGGAGGGAACTAGTGCCTGAAGTCGGAGGAGGTATGGAAGGACCTTAATGAATCCTATGCCTCAGTATTCACTGCTGAGAGGGACATTTGTGAGGACAGCCTGAAACAGTCTTATATACGTGAACAGGTTGATGTTAAGAATGAGGATATGCTGAGAATTTTGTAAAAGATAAGGATAGATAAGTCTGCTGAACCAGATGGGATGTACACAAAGTTACTGCACGAAGCGAGGGAAGAGATTGTTGCACTTTGACGGTGACCTTTGCACCCTCACTGTTCAATGGAGTTGGACCAGATGATTGGAGAGTTGCAAACTGTATTCCCTTGTTCAGGAAATGGAATAGGAATAATCCTGAGAATTACAGACCTGTCAGCCTTATGTCTGTGGTGTGCAGATTATTGGAGAGGACTCTGAGACAGGATTTATGATTCCTTGGCAAACCATACTTTGATTACAGATAGTCAGCATGGCTTTGTAAGGGGCTGATCATGCCTTATAAATCTTATTGAATCTTTTGAGAATGTGACAAAACACCTTTTAGGCTCAATTCAGAAAGTACAGAGACATGGGTTGCTGGGAAACCTGTCTGTCTGGACATGGAATTAATGGCCCCCAGAAGACAGAGGGTGATGATAGATGAAAAGCATTCATCCAGGAGCTCAGTGACCAGTGTTTTTCTGCAGGGAGAGGTTCCAGGACCTCTGCTCTTTGTGAGTTTATGAATGACTTGCATGTGTGAGTGGAAGAGTGGGTTAGTAAGTTTGCCAATGACACAAGCGTTGGTGGAGTGGTGAATAGTGTGGAGGACTGTTGTAGTTTGCAACGGGGCAATGACAGGATGCAGAGCTGGGCTGACAAGTGACAGATGGAAATCAATCTGGAAAAGAGTGAAGTCATTCATTTTGTAAGATTGAATTTGAATGCAGAATGCAGGGTTAAAGACAGGATCGTTGGCACTGTGGAGGAACCGAAGGATCGTGGGTAACAGGTCCAGAGATACCTCAAATTTTGCCACCCAAGATGATAGGCTTGTTAAGAAGGAATATATTGTGTTGGATTTCATTAGCTGGGGGATCGAGTTTTAAAGCTGCAAGATTATGCTGTAGCTCTATAGAGCCCTGGCTGGACCCCACTGGTAATATTGTGTTCGGTTCTGATCTCTTTATTACAGGATGGATGTGGAAGCTTTAGAGAGGGTAAAGAGGAGCTTTACCAGGATGCCGTCTGTTCTGGAGAGCATGTCTTATGAAGAAAGGTTGACGGAGCTAAGGCTTTTCTCATTGGAGTGAAGACGTGTGAGGGTGACTTGGCAGAGGTGAGCAAGGTGATGAGAGGCACAGAAAGAGTGAATAGTGATAGACGTTTTTTACCCTGACATAAATAGCTATTACAAGGGGGTGTAATTTTAAGGTGATTAGCGAGTGGTTAAGGGGAGATTTCAGAGGTAGGTTCATTACATACAGAGTGGTAGGCGAGTAGAATGCACTGCCAGTGTTGGCAATAAAGTTAGATGCATTAGGGACATTTAATATACTTCTGGATAGGCACGTGGATAATAATAAAATGAAGGGTGTGTAGGTTAGTTTGATCTTACATTCGGATAAAATCTTGGAATGGCATCATGGCCGAAGGGTCTGGTGCTGCACTGTCCTGTGTTCTTTGTTCCATATGGTAAAGTGGGTAATGTGCTCAGATCAATGTAAAATGATATGGCATTCAGGAGGAGTGAGGGAACTGGATACAAAACTGGGCTTGATGGTAGGAGACAGAGGATGATGAGAGACATATTGTTTTTCTGACTGGATGCATGTGACCAGCGGTGAAGTGGGTCCCCTGTTATTTGTCATTTGGACTAATGGTTTGGATGGGAATAATGGTATCCTGGAAAGTAAGATTTTATTTTTGAGTTATATTGAAATTGGTGGCAAAGTGGACATGTGTGATTCTACAGGATGAACAGTACTGGTGGGATAGTGGGCTGAAGAATAGCAGATGAAGTTTAATTAGATAAATGTGAAGTGTTCCATTTTGGTGAAACAAGTCAGGGTGGGACTTGTACAGTTAATGCTCGGGCCCTGGGTGGTATGGTCAATCAGAGACCCAGGGATGTAGGTACACAGTTCTTTGAAAGTAGTGTCACAGGTAGACAGGCTGGTGAAGCAGGCATTTGGGATGGTTACCCTCATTGGGCAGAGCATTGAGAGTAAGAGTTGGGATGTCATGTTGAATCTGTACAAAACATCGGTGAGGCCACCATAACAACATTGTTGATCAGTAGGAAGAACTCATCTGGTTCACTTACCTGCTTTAGGGAACGACACCTGACATTCTAACCTTGTCTGGCCTACATGTGACTCCAGACCCACAGCAATATGGCTGACTCTAAGCTGCCCTCTATGTAATTACCAGTGGGGGCAAAGAATGCTAGTCCAGGCAGTGACACCCACATCCCATGAATAAATAAATAAAAATACACATGGCGCTCCCTACCTCTGAAAACCCCTCCAGCTGCAGCAATCCGTACTGGCTTTGTAACACCGTTCAGACCCTGACCACTCTCTGTAACACTCTCACCACCTCCATCCCCTTCATCTCTCCGTGTTCCTTTTGTGACAATAAACCCTGACAATGGTACCCCTTCCATCTGACCTCCTCCTGCTAGCATACCCTTTGTAATTCCTTTGAAACTTACTCCTAAACACTCCCTTACTGCAGAATTTTAAGTAACATTTGGTGATCTTCTCAGCCTGATAATCTAATATGATCCATTCTGTCCTGAGTGAAGGACCAGTGGGAATTTCTTGCTGAGGTCTTGTCCTTTTGTTGAGTGTTTTACACTGTTCCTTCAAATGTTTTCCACTGTTCATTTACAGACACATGTTTCAGTCTGTTTAGCCTGTTTACCTTGGTCAGTTCTCCTCTCAAACTCAAGTAACTGGCTATTTTCATTTCTAGTTGTAGCTTGTCCTTTCTGTGAGTCTCTTTACAACATTATATTTCTTAAAACTGCACTTAGCACAATTTCCTAGAGGATCTCTTAAGGTGATGTGACTCATACACTAAGTTTCATCACACAACGGTCGATGTGAGATAGTTACGTTCCTAGCCAGTTGCCCCATGTCTTATTCAAAGAAACACTGAAAAAAAATCTTGGAACTCCTCTTCCAATATCGCAGTTGTACGTCTGACTGTCCCAGGTTATGCAAAAATGGAAGATTCCCAAAATGATCACAATGCCTTAGTTAAAAATTCCAATGAGTTCCTGTGTAATGCAGTGATGAGAAATGATATACTGTTCGGTGGTTAAAAACTGTTCTGCTGCTTGTGTCCTTGGCAAGTAGTAGCCAGAATTTACATTCAGACACGCTCTACTTCATGATCTGCGGCCAAATGCTTTCTCTGTAATTCCTTTGGTATCTATTATCGTTAGCATTACCAATTTTGCCCGAGTTTCTGCAAGTTTGTGAAGCACTGAATAATTATGTTCCACCTTTTGTTCGCCCCGTAACCACATCTCTCTGGTGTCTAAATCTCTTCTTATCACTGCATCACAAATCCATCCACCTTATTGATGAGACTTGGTCCATTCCAAAAAACGTCATTATTTACTCTTTCCCACAATTTCCTGTCACAAACCGATTCCCTGATGTACAGTTTTAGTTAAACTTTGTCCCATCCTGTTCCTTTCTGTTTGTCTTCAGCCACATTCCCATGCTGTTCCGATGCTTCATCTTTTCTTTTTGGATTTGGAAAGCTCCTTTCGCCTGAACCCTGTCCCTGCATCCTCTCTGTCAGTTTAAAGTCCTGTCCATAAACCTACCAATATGATTGGCCAGAAACTGCTCCCACACAGTTCCAGTGGGGCCATCCTAATGGATTATTTTTTTAAGCCAGGTATGGGCTGTGGGTGTCTCTGGCTGACCAGCCTTTCTTGCTCAGCCCTAGCTGCCCTTGAGCTGAGTAACTTGCTCGGCCATTTCAGAGGGTAATTGAGAGACAAACACTTTGCTGTGGATATGTCGTGCAGACCACGTCAGGATGGGCAGATGTCCTTACCTAAGGGACGTGTTTGGATTTTTGGACATCAGCAATGGTTTCATACTTATTTATGGATTGTTACTTACTATTTTTTAAATTATTGATTTGAAATTCCACTATTTCTGATGGTGGGATTCACATCTGTCTCCCCTGAACATTAGGTGTGGTTTGGGATACATGCTCTAGCAATAATAAAACTAGGGCATCACTTCACCTGCTCACTGTTTGCTCATCCCTGGAACCAGTGCATCATGAAGCTAAACCCATGATTCTGTCATCCCGACACCTCCCAGCACTCTGGTGGTATCACTCAGTATCTCTCCATGTGGTATCCCTCACTGTGTGGGTCTAATTGCAGTTTCTGTCAGTGCCTCTCGCTCATGCAGTTACTCTAGATCCTGGGTCAACAGAATTCTACCTCCAGAAAGACACAGCAACACAGAGCAGGGATGGAGTTTGGGATTTTCCAGATCTCTGTGGGAATCAGTGCCATTTGCCTTGTTTAACCCTCACTGCATCAGTCTAATGTCCCATTCCGTCTATTTCTCTGTCTCCTGTAGGTACTTGGGAAGTTCCTGGCTCAATAGACTTCCCAACTGCTTGGTGTCTCGTCTGTCACTACATTGAAGATGTTTGGTCAGCCAAAGTGACAAAGGGAAGGGAGATCTGGAGCCTTCAATAAATCCTGCAGTGAGGTAAGATCACTCTCAGTGCACAGAGCAGAGAGCAATTAGAGGGCTCCAAACATCGGCTAACAAGTCATGACATGGATACAGTGCTGGAGGGGGAGCATTGTACACACACACCCCAGGCTCAATCATCACGTCTATTTTAACTTATGTTGTGAGACAGCATCAGGAGTTCAGAGTTATCAATCCAGGCCTCTGCTGTCTAAGTGAGCATCAATACAACAGAGGTTAAAGTAGGCCTCCCACAAGATGTCGGGAATGCTGCCTGGGATCTTTCTCTTCTGTGTTCTCCCTCTAACACTGCACTAAGACTCAGTACCTGTAACACTGTGTCTATGGCATGGCTTGTGCACCAGTGTCTTCAATAATTTGTAACTCCTATAACAGTTCCTGTCCCTGTAACCTCCCACCTTCCCTGTACTTCCTTCACATATTTGAAAGGTACTGCATTCTCGATTACCATCCCATTTGCTGTAAATTGCTTTCGTGTCTACAACATGCTTTATTTCGGTACTGTAATCCTCTTTAACTGGATATAGAGTCATACAGCACGGAAAGAGAACCTGTGGTCCAACTCATCAATGCTGCCCAGGTTTCCTATACCGAACGAGTCTCATTTGCCTGCATTTGGCCCTTTTCTCTTCAAACCTTCTCCTCTCCATGTACCTCTCCATGTTCCTGCCCAAACGTCTTTTCCATGTTGTAATTATTCTTGTTTCTCCCATGTCCCTCTGGCAGTCCATTCCGTCTATGCACCATCCTCCATAGATAATGTTCCCCCTCAGCTCCCTCTTTAAATCTTTCCTCGCTTACCTCCCGTTTATAGCCTCTAGTTTTGGACTCACTTCCCCTTGGCTATTCCCCATTCTTAGGAACCGTATGGTTTTGTAAAACTTTATAAGGTCACTGTGTAGCCTCCTCTGCCCAAGAGAACTATGTAAGACAATGTTACAAATATCTCCAACGTATCTTACAAAGCACTGGACAATGACGGCAAGTGTCCTAAATGCCACTTTCGCCACCCTGTAACTGTACCCCTTGGTCTCTCTCTGTTCGACAACACTGGCCGCGGCATTCCCATTAACTATGTCATTCATCCCTGGTTTGTCTTAACAAAATCCAAAACCTGAATTAAACTCCATCTTTCATTCCCTGGCCCACTGGCCCAGTTGGTCAGTGTATTCACTGTATTCAATAACTGTATTCACTGCCCACTACACCATTAATTTGATCATCTACAAACGTACTCACAATGACTCCTATATTCTCAACCAAATCGTTTGTGTAGGTGATGCATATCAGTGGACCCAGCCCTGAACCTTATGGCACACCGCTGGTCACAGACCTCCAGTCTGAACAACAACCCTTTCCCACTGCCCTCTGTCTCCTATTGTCAAGCCAATTTTGTATCCAGTTGGCGAGTTCCCCCTGATTCCATGTGAACAAATCTTACGAACCAGTATATCTTGCTAAATCCTGTCAAAGACCCTGCTGACTTTAGTGTAGACAATGTATGGTCACCACTTCAACAAAAGTATCAAGTTAATGAGACCTGACTTTGTCTGCACAAAGCCGTGCTGACTATCTTTCATCAATCCTTGCCTTTTCCAAATGAATGTGACTCCTGTCTGGCAGAATCACTTCTACAGCTTACCCACCATTAGGCTAATTGGTCTTTAGTTCCCTGGTTTTCTATTGCAGCCTTTCTTAAATAATGGAATGAAACCATATTCTTGTCATAGAGCCATAAAGCATGGAAACTGACCCTTCACTTGATACCCATCATAATCTCAAACTAAACTCATCCCAGCTGCCTGTTGCTGGCCCAAATCCCTCCAAACTATTCGTGTTCATATACTCATGCAAATGTTTTTTAAACGTTGTAATTGTACCCACAGGCACCTCTTCCTCAGGAAGTTCATTCCACACTCAAACCACCCTCTGTGTAACAATTTGCCCCCATGTCTTATTTTTTAAAATCTCTCTCTTCTAACTTTAAAAATGTGGTCTCTCCTCTTGAGAATCCCCCACCCTGAGTAAAAGGCAACTACCATTAAATTGATCTATTTATCTCCTTTTTTTTTCATTAAAAGGACTCAGCCTATCCAGCCATTATTCAATCTCAAGCCTTCCATACCCAGCAAATTCCTAGTTAATCTCGTCTGAACCCCTGCAGCTTAATAATATCCTCCCTGTTAACTGGGCGGCCACAACTGGATGGAGTATTGCCGAAGAGGCCTCACCAATGACCATACAATCTGAACATGACGTCCCAAATCCTCCACTCAGTGGACTGAGCAAAAGTCAGGCATACAAAGCACTGTCTTATCCATCCTGTGATGCAAACTTCAAGAAATATTTAACTGAACCTGCAGGTCTCTCTGCTCTAAAACATTAACTAAGGCCCGAACATTAATTGTATAAGCTTTACCCTTGTTTGTTTTATTAAATGTATTCATTGCATTTATTCAGATTGAATATCATCTACGGTTTTTCAGCCCATTCACACATATTATCAAGGTCCCTTTGTAATCTTAGTAAGCCTCCTTCACTGTCCATGATGCCACCCTCCAGCCTTCCAGCACCTCACACTTGGCTGTCAATGGTACAAATACCTTTGCTAAGGGCTCCACCATTTTTTGCGTAGCATCCTACAATGTCCTGTGATACACTTAATGAGGTCCTAGGGCTTTCCATACCTTTGTGTTTTAAAACCTCCAGAACCACCTCTTCTAAAACATACACTCTTTTCAAGTCATAGATATGGACATCATGGAAACAGAGCCTTTGGTCTAACTCATCCATGCTGACCAGGAGATCGAACACATCCATCCCATTTATCAGCATTTGGCCCACATACCTCAAAACTCTTGTTATTCATATTCCCATCCAGATACCTTTTAAATGTTGTCATAATATCAGTCTCTGTTACTTTTTCTCTCAGCTCATTCCATACACGCATCGCCATGTGCATGAAAAATCTGTCACTTCAGTGCCGTTTAAACCTTTCCCCTCTAACCTTAAACCTATGCCCTCTAGTTTTGGACTCCCCAACCCCTGGGAAAAGATCTTGAATGTTTACTCAATCCATACCCCTCATGGTTATATAAACCTCTGTCAGGTCACCCCTCAGTCTCCGATGCTCCAGGGAAAATAACCGCAGTTTATTCAGCAACAATCCTGGCAATATCTTGTCAATCTGTTATAAGAACTTTCCAGTATCACAACAGGGAGCAGGGAGACTGGAATTGCAGAGAACTCCAATTGTGGTCGAACATATTACTCTTGTTCGCTGAGTTCCCCAGTCTTTGTCCACAGTAACTTCTGGACTGAAAAATGTGTTTAGGGTCTTAGTAAATATCCTGCAGTTCCACACATTGATGACCTCATTGATATTTAAGGGCCCCAATTTTGGCCTGAGGTACACGTTTGCTTTTAATATTTTATACAATCACTTTTGGATTCTCCTTATCCTTCTCTGCCGAGTCTTTTTCATGTATCTTTTCTGCATTACTGATTTCTACCCAAAGTATATTCCTAAAGCCCTTGTGATCCTCAATGATTCCCTTGATCCAGCTGGCTATACCTGACATTTGCTCCCTTTTCCGTGACCAGACCCTCAATATACAGGCAGCATTTCCAAATGCTGTCAGCATTGACCTACACACAAACAGGAACATATTGGTGCTGAATGCTCAAATTATCTCACTTCTAATATATTCTCACTTGCCAGGCTTCCCTTTCCCTGCAAATACACTCCCCAGTCACCTTTTGAAAGTTCCTAGATAATACAATCAAGATTGGGCTGGCCGCGTTTTATAAACTGAACTCGTGGATCAGGCCTGTCCTTTTCCAGAGATATTTGTAAACTAGTAGAACTGTGGTCACTTTAGCAAAATGCGTTCCCACTAACACCTCAGTCCCTTTCACGATATTGTTTCCCAAGGAGTGGTCAGGTTTTGTCCCTTTCTCTTTTCAGGCCGTTTACATATTGATTGGGAGTTTTCTGGAACCAAATTCTTCCCTTGCAATTACTGAACACTGGCAGTCCCAGTCTAAGTTTGGAAAGTTTTAAAAAAATCCCTAAAATTACAGCCCTATTATTATGATTGAAATTTTAGATCTCCCGACATATTTGTTCCTCAATCTGCCACTGGTTATTCGGGGTTAGTAGGACAATCGTATCAAAGTGATGATACGTTCTTATTTCAGAGTTCCACATAGCTTCATTGGGCGATCCCACTGGAATATCCTCTCTAAGTACTGCTGTGATAATGCATGCAATCAAAACACACCACCACCACCCGTCCTCTCTTGCCTCCCCTTCGATGCTTCCTGTAGCATCTCTACCTTGAAACAATGAACTGCCAGCCCTGCCCCTCCCTCAGCTGTGTTTCTGTAATAACTATAATATCCCAGTTCCATGTTGCAATCCATGTCCTTAGTTCATCTTCCTTAGCTGTCTGGCCCCTTGCAATGAAATAAATGCAGTTTAATCATCAGTTTCCCCCCATTCCCTGCTATGTTCTTGCCTGCCTTGTCTTTTGAAATCACTCTCTTTAACTTGTGTACCAGCCTCAATCTTCGATCTGACCTTACAACTGTTTAAGGTCCAATACCCTGCCAAAATAGTTTATATCCTCTCAATCAGCTCTAGTAATTTACCCCATCAGGATATGGGTCTCCCTCCCGTTCCCAGTTCAGGTGTCTTCCCCACCCTGTCTACCTGTGCTGACCCCTTCAGGGATCAATGGACTTATCCAACAAGGTCACTGTGTTCCTCAGTACGCCGCAAGGACTGACCATTTATGTCTGTCCGTTGCTTATCATACCTCCCACAAGTTATTACCTCACATTGATCAGAAATAAGCTCTGCTCAGATTATCATCTGATTGACATCGGACTGCAGCCTGAGACCATCCCCCTCACTGTGGACAACACCCACACCTTTCATGGCATCTGCAAACCGACTAATGACACCTTCCACTTTCACATCCAAGTCATTAATGTACATCATAGACAACAGTGGTTCCTGCACAGATCCCTGTGATACACCTGCTGGTGAAAGAATTTCAAACACAAAGACGTCTATCCGCTACTTTTACATCCAATTTGCAAATCTGCCTTGGATCCCAATGGCTCTTTACCTTTGGATCAGCCTTCCATGACGGACCTTGTCAAAGGCCTTATTCAGGTCCATGTAACCCACATCATCTGCACTGTCCTCATCAATATTCTTATTCACCACTTCAAAAACTGAATTCCTCAGACAGTATCTTCCTGTACGCAATCCGTGATGACGAAGCTGAGTTGATCATTGCCTTTTCAAGTGTTGATTCATTCTCAGAATTGTTTCCAATAATGTCCCTCCCCCTGCTATCAGACACCCTGTTCTGTAATTACCTGGCCTATCCCTGCTGCCCTTCCTGAATAAAGGAACCACATTAGCGATCCTCCAGTCATTCGGCACTTCACCTGTGGCCTGCAAACTATTAAATATATCCACTAGGGCCCCCAGCAATCTTCTCCCTTACCTCCCATAGCAGCCTGGGATACATTTCATTGGGCTCTGGGGATTATCTCCAACTTTACACCAAATAACACATTTAATATCTCCTCGTTATTGATCGTACCATGTTATAGAACCTCACCATCCAAAATGAAGTCCGCAGCTACAATGTCTTTCTCCTGTGTGAATACAGATGGGAAGTATTCATTGAAGACCTCAACTACTACCTCTGGCTCCATGCACAGATTGTCACTTTGGTTTCTAACAGGCCCCACTCTTTAGCTGGGAATCCTCTTCCTCTAACTATACTCCTAAAATACCTTGTGACCTTTCCTTATCAGTATTTTAATGAGGATATTTCATGGCCATTCTTTGCTACTCATTTTTAAGGACCCCCTTGCACACTTGATACTTCTGAAGAGCTTCGCCTGTTTCCATCGTTCTGTACCTCCTTTATCCAGCTGACAGTATCGCTTGACCAGTATTCGCTCTTCAGGGACCACACCGGCCCTGAATTCTCACTGTATCACTTTAACATTTTTCCTCTTTCCTAATGTGAACGTAACTGCAAATAGTTCCTCCCAGTCTGTGTTTGCCAGACCCTGTCTCCTGATAGTGAGAATGCCCAGTGACAGTGAGATGTTAACGATTAAGGGGCTTCCCCAAATTTGGCCTCTTCACTTCTGCACTATTCCTTTTCCAAAATGACTTTGAAACCTAGTTTTATGACCACCATCGCCAAAACATTACAAACATCCTTATGTTTGCCATCTTGTCCAGCATCTACAGCCCACTCTGTCTGTAACATCCAGCCCTTACTGACCTCCCCATCTGTGTACCTTCCTCCAGCCTCTCCAGCACATGATGTCACTCTAACCTTCTCCAGTCCCCACAGCACTCCTCCATCCTGTCCTACAGCACCCCATTACCTCTAACCTTCCACCATCCATTTCACCTCCCTGTCTGTACAGAGTCCTTCAGTTCTGTAGCGTTTCCTGCCAACCCTCCCTTTGTGTAACGTTCTGAAGCCACTTGAACCGTCCCAATATCTGTAACCTTGCCCTCTCTTTCCATACCTCTCTGTCTCTGTAACAAACTCCCTTCTCTACAATGTTCCTTACCTCTGACCACTTCCAGTCAGTACTAGCCTTTCTAGCTCTCGAACATCCTGCAGCCACTAAAACCATTCATGTGTCTGAAACCTCCTCTCAATTGTTGTAACAACTTTCATTCACATAACTGCCTCTGTCTATAACCTCAGCCAGTCCATAGAATCCTTGCTAACTCTGGAACCTCACCCAGCGTGTACATCTCTGAGTAGAACTAACTTCATTCAGTCTCCCCAACCGTCCCTACGTCTTATTGCCTGGAGATTCCACAGCCCTCCCTATTGCGTTAACCTCCTCCAGTCCCTCTCATGGACACCATCTGTGAAACCTTGTCCTATTCCTGACTATATATTCCTCCTTTTCCAATAAACCCTTGTGAACTTTGGAACCTGGTCTAATGTCTGCAGCGCTCTGTATAATCAGACACAGGGATGGCTCAGTGGTTAACACTGCAGCCTCACTGCGCCTGGGACCTGGCTTCGATTCCAGCCTTGGGCGACTGTCTGTGTGAACTTTGCATGTTCTCCCTCCGACTGTGTGGGTTTTCCCGGGCGCTCTGGTTTCATCCCACAATCCAAACGTTGCACGATCGGTGGATTGACGATCATAAAGTTTGGTTTAGATGAGTTAACCACGAGAAATGCAGGGTTTAATGGATAGGTAGCGGGGTGGGTCTGGGTCAGATGCTCTTCAGACGTTTGGAATGGACTGGTTGGGCCGAATGGCCTGGTTCCAGGTTGTGGAGATTCTATTCAGATTTTTGTCCAGTCCTGCCAACTATCCCTGTCTCTTGAACCTTGCCTCATCCCCAGTATTCTTCTTAACACTGTAATCTCCTCCAGTCTCTCAGACACTCCTTTCCGATGTAAGCTTCTCCAGTCCTTACAAAGGTCGATATATCTGTCACCTCTTCCTGTTCTTAGAACCCTACCTATAACTATTGCCATTTGTTACACCACTCCCAATCACTGTTCCCTCCTGAAACTCCCATGAACATTCAGATCTCTGAAACTCATTTGGACTGTCTCAACTTCCCTTTGACAGTTATGTGCTGAGACTTGCTCTATATCAGTGAAGTAATTAAGTCTTGGTCTCTCTCATTATTGTAACCTCCCTCCAGCCTTACAACACTGAGGGTCTGTAGAAGCTCTTTTCAACTGGACAGTCATCTCTGTGTCTGCAATCTCCTCCACTCCCCATAATACATTCTCTCTGAGCTCCTCTGTAGTCCATGAAACACTCCCTAACACTGTCTTTATCAGTGTAACCTTCACCAAAACATAACCTTCCCTATCTGTGTAAATCCCTACACCAGTCCCTATCCCTCTAAGCTCTGTCTAACAATACAACCCTCCATGTTTGTGTATTTACCTTCAGTCCCTACTCACCTCCCTATCTGTGTAACCTTCTCCATGCATTTTTGCTTCACTCTCTTCAACGGTTCCTGTCAGTGTCATCTCTTCCAGACCTGAAAACTCTCCCTCTCTTTCACTTTCTCAGGCCACACAACCCTCACTATCTATGACTTACTCCTATCTGAGAAACCTTCCTCTGTGAACTGCTCCAACTCTTCCACTCTCCATAAGCTCCTGCAGCTCTTACATCCCTCCCTATTTACCAAACCTCTTCCAGTCCCTTAAATACCAACAGTCTGGGGAGACCCGACCACCATCCCAATCAGTGTAATCCTCTCCAGTCTCTGCAGTAATCCTGATCTGTCGAACTCACTCCATGCCTGTGACTCTCCCAATCAAGTTACTACAAAACTCACTATCTATTTAACACCCTCCAGTCACTATCATCCCCCGTCAGTATTAGCTCCTCCACTGTCTCCACCATCTACCCATCTCCATAACCTTGTCCAGCTCTTATACCCCCATCTGTGTAAACATCACCCTCCTCTACAACCTCCTCCTGTTAGTGCTGTGCTCCTTTATCTGTGAAACTGTCTCCAACCAAACTTCCTGCACCAATCTCTGAAAAATATTCCAGATTCCACATCCTCCATGTCGAAACAACCTGCAGAACCTAAGCCTTCCTCTATCGATAACCATCTTCAGTCACAATACCCTGCATATCTCTGTTTGTTCGTCCAGTCGATACAAATATCTTTATCTCTGTAATCTGCTCAGCTCCATAAAACACTCCCTGTCTGTGATCCAGCCCTGTCCTACAAACATCCTTATCCCTGTAAACGTCTCCATCCCTCCCAAATTTCCAAACTTCATGAACCCCTGTCATCCCCGTAGCCCTCCACATTTCTGTAACCTCCTGTGGCTCAAAGGTCCTCCCACCCTGTGAAACCACCTCCCCTACCCACATCCCTCCCAGTCTGGGTCCTCTGCTCCAGATCAGACCATTGATATCTCTGTAAATACCTCCACTCCTGACAACTCTTCCCATTTGTGTAACCTCGTTCAGACCCCATACTCTCCAGCTTCCTGAATCCTCTTCCTGCCATTGCAACTAAAACCACATGTTTATGTAATATCTACCAGTGCTTACACCCTCCCCAACTCAGTAACCACTTGCAGCCCTAACAAAACACCTAAACTGAGAAACCTCTTAATTCCCTACAATCCTCCCTCCCTCCATCCTCAAATGCCTTGATCACCATGAAACCTCACAATTACTGAAGCCTCCTTTTGAAACTGCAAACCTCCTAATGTCTGCAAAATCCTCTTGTTCTGATATTCGTCCCTATCTCTGGGGAGCATGGCAGAGGAGGGAAGATTTCTGGAGTCCTGGCCATGTTAAGGAGGTAGAATCCTGGAAATTACAGATTTGGTCTAGTGTTTGTGATGTGCAGATTATTGGAGAGGACTCTAAAGACAGGATATATGACTACTTGGAACACCATAGTTAAATTAGAGACAGTCAGCATGGATTTGTGAGGGGCAGGTCATGCCTCAAAATGAATCATTTGAGGATATGGGAGAATATGTGGATGGCTCATTCAGAAAATGAGGAGGCATGGGAAACAGGGAAATCTATCTGTCTGGATACAGGCTTGGATGGCCCAGAGAAGACAGAGTATGGCAGCAGATGGAAAGTATTGATCCTGAAGCTCAGTGTGCTGCAACAATCGGCTCTGGGACGCTGCTCTTTGTGATTTTTATAAATGACGTGCATGTGGATGTTTGAGAGTGGGTTAGTAAGTTTGCCAATGAAGGTTGGTGAAGTGGTGGGTAATGTAGAGGGCTGTTGTAGGTTGCAATGGAATATTGACAGAAGAAGAGCTGGGCTGGAAGTGGCACATGGCGTTTAATCTGGAAAAGTGTGAAGTGATTCATTCTGGAAGGTTGCATTTGAATGCAGAATACAAGGTGAAAGGCAGAATACTTGGTAGTGTGGAAGAACAGAGAGATCATGGGGTCCATGTGCATAGATCATTCAAAGTTGCCACGCACATTGATAGAGTTGATAAAAAGGCATATGTTGTGCTGGCTTTCCTGAGCAAGTGGATTGATTTTAAGAGCCGTGAGGTTTTACTGCATCATTATAGCAGCCTGGTGAGACCACACTTGGACTATTGTGTTCAGTTCTGGTCCCCTCTTTACAGGAAGGATGTGTAAGTTTGAGAGAGTGTCCACAGGAGATTTCCCAGGATACTGTCTGGAATGGGGGGCAGTCCTTATGGAGAAAGGTTGGGGGAAGGTTTGTGAGGCATTGCTCTTTGGAGTGAAGAAGGGTGTGGGGGCGACTTAGTAGAGGTGAACAAGATGATGAGAGGCACAGAAAGTGAATAGTGAGAGACTTGTTCTCCTGTTGCATAAATGGCTGTTACAAGAGGGTATAATTTTAAGGTCAATGGAGGATGGATAAAAGGATAGAGAATGGTAGGATAGAGAAAGGATAGAATGGTATGTCGTTGGAATGCATTGACAACGGTGGTAGTAAAATTAGATACTTTCGGGACATTTAATAGACTCTTGGGTCGGCACATGAATGACAGTAAAATGACTGGTATGTCGATTAGTTTGATCTTACAGTTGGAAAAAAGGTTGGCATGGCCTCATGGCAGAAGGGTCCTGTGCTGCACTGTTCTGTGTTCTACGTTCCGTATGGTAAAGTGAGTAATAAGCTCAGATCAATGTAAAAGAATATGGCATTCAGGAGGAGCTAGTTACCTGGATACAAAATTGGGCTTGATGGTAGGAGACAGAGGGTGATGGGAGACATGTTGTTTTTCTGACTGGACGCACGTGAACAGTGGTGGAGTGGGTCCACTGTTGTTTGTCATTTGGATAAATGGTTTGGATGGGAATATTGGTTTCCTAGTAAGTAAGCTTCTTGGGTGACACTGAAATTGGTGGCAAAGTGGACAGTGAAGGAAGTTATCAGTGGTTCAACAGGATGAACAGTACTGCTGGGATAGTGGGCTGAAGAATAGCAGATGGAGTTTAATTAGATAAATGTGAGGTGTTCCATTTTGGTGAAACAAACCAGGGTGGGACTTGTACAGTTAATGTTCGGGCCCTGAGTAGTGTTGTCAATCAGTGACGTAGGGACGCAGGTACACAGTTCTTTGAAAGTTGCGTCACAAGCAAACAGGCTGGTGTTTGGGATGCCTACCTTCATTGGGCAGAGCATTGAGAGTAAGAGTTGGGATGTCATGTTTTATCTGTACAAGACATTGGTGAGGCCACCATAAAAGTATTGCTGATCAGTAGGAAGAACTCATATGGTTAACTTACCTGCTTTAGGCAAGGACATCAAATATTCTAACCTGGTCTCGCCAACATTTGACTCCAGACCCACAGCAATATGGCTGACTCTGAGCTACCCTCTGGGTAATTAGCAGTGGGGTCAAAGAATGTTAGTCTAGGCAGTGACAACCACATCTCATGAATAAATAAATAAAAATACGTATGTCCCTCCCTACCTCTGCAAACCCCTCCAACTGCAGCAATCCGTACTGGCTTTGTAACACTGTTCAGGCCCTGACCACTCTCTGTAACACTCTCACCACCTCCAGCACCTTCCCCTTCCCTGTTCCTGACGTGTCATTAAACCCTGACAATGTTTCCCTTCCCACTGCCCTCCCCCACCCCCCCCCCCCCCCCCCCCACTCCTGCTAGCAAAGCCTTTGCAATCCCTTTAACTCTTACTCCTAAAACCCTCTCTCACTTCTGGATTTTAAATACTTTTTGGTGATCTTCTCAACCTCATACTCGATTTTGTCCTGAGTGAGGGACAGGTGTGGGTTTCTCGTTGAGGTTTTATCTGTTTCAATGGAATGTCCTTTTCTTGAGTGTTTTACACTGTTCCTTCAAATGTTTTCCAATGTTCATTTACACACACGTTTCAGTCCTTTTAGCCTATTTACCTTGGTCAGTTCTCCTCTTAAACTCATGTAATTGGCTATTTTTGTTTATAATTGTAGCTTGTCCTTTCTGTGATTCACTTTAACATTTTATATTGCTTTAAACTGCACTTTATCACAATTTCCCGGAGGATCTCTTCAGGTGACATTTCTCATTCACTAAGTTTCATCACACAACGGTCGATCTGACATTGTGCAACTGGCTAGGGCTGTAACTATGTTATTCAAAGAAACGCTGAAAACAATTGTCCGAACTCCCTTCCAATATCACTGTTGTCAGTGTGATTGTCCTAGATTATATGAATTTTGAAGTTTCACTAAATTGTCATTATGCCTTTATTAAAAATTCCAATGAGTTCCTGTTTAATGCAGCGATGAGCAATGAAATGCTGTTCGGTGGCTAAAACTATTCTGCTGCTTGTGACCTTGGCAAGTAATAGCCTGAATTTACATTCAGACTGACTCTACTTCATGATATGCGGCCAAATGCTTTCTCTGTAATGTCTTTGTATCCATTATTGATAGCAATGTCCATTTTTGCCTGAATTCCCGCAAGGTTGCAAATCATTGAATATTTATGCCCACCTTTTGTTCACCCATTAACCACGTCACCCTGATCTCTAACTCTCTTTTATCTCTGTCACAAATCCATCTACCTTATTGCAGAGACTTTGTCCATTCCAAAAAAAACATACATTTCCTACAATTTCCTGTCAGAAACCGATTCCCTGATGTAGAGTTTTAGTTAAACTCTGTCCCTTCCTCTTCCTTTCTGCTTGTCTTCAGCCACATCCCCATGTTTTTCTGATGCTTCACCTTTTCCTTTTGGATTTGGAAAGCTCCTTTCACCTGAACCCTGTCCCTGCATCCTCTCTGTCAGTTTAAAGCCCTGTCCATAAGTCTACTAACATGATTGGCCAGGATACCGGTTCCAGCCCAGTTCCAGTGGGACCATCCTAATGGATTATATTTTAAATCAGGTATGGGGTGTGGGTTTCTCTGGCTGACCAGCCTTTCTTGCCCAGCCCTAGCTGCCCTTGAGCTGAGGAACTTGCTCGGCCATTTCAGAGGGTAATTGAAAGGCAATCACTTTGCTGTGAGGATGTCGTGCAGATCATGTGAGGATGGGCAGATGTCCCGAAGTGTCTTTTTGATGAACCAACGTTATTTTGGACGTCAGTAATAGTTTCATTCTTATTAATGGATTGTTAATTGCAATTTTTAAAAAAGCATTGACTGCAATTACCACCACTTCCGATGGTGGGATTCAAACCTGTCTCTAGTGAACACTGGGTGATGTTTTGGATACATGCTCTAACAATAATACTACTAGGCCATTACTTCACTTGCTCAAAGGTTGCTCATTGCTGAGCACTGATACCAGTTCATCAGGAACCTAAACCTGTTCTTCCGACATAATTGTTTCATTATGAAATCTTCCAGCACTCTGCTGATATCACTCAGACTGTCTCCATGTGGTATCCCTCACTCTGAGGGTCTAATTGCTGCCTCTGTCAGCGTCTCTCGCTTTTGCAGCTACTTCAGATCCTGAGCTAACAGAATCCTCCAATCCAGAGAGACGCAACAGCACAGGCCAGGGATGGAGACTGGGATTTTCCAGATCTCTCTGGGACTCGGTGCTATTCTCCCTGTGTAACCCTCACTGCATCAGTCTAATTTCCCATTCTGTCTATTTCCCTGCCTCCTGTCGGTACTCAGGAATTTCCTGACTCAGTAGACTTCCCAACTACAGGGTGTCTCGTCCATCACTACATTGAATATCGTTGGTCAGCCAGAGAGACAAAGGGCAGGGAGACCTGGAGTCTTCAATCAATCCTGCAGTGAGGTAAGATCACTCACAGTGAACAGAGAAGAGATGAATGAGAGGGCTTCAAACATCGGCTCACAAAAGATAACGTAGATACCGTGCTGGAGGGGGAATATAGTACAGGCACACCCCAGGCTCAGTCACTGCCCCTACTGTCAGTTATGTTGTTCTGAGACTCACTACTCTGCAACATTGTATCTGTGGCAAGACTTGCGGACCAGCGTCTTCAATAATTTTTAACTCCAATAACATTTCCTGTCCCTGTAACCTCCTCCTTTCCCAATCGTCCCTCCACATATTTGAAACGTACTGCATTCCAGAATAAAATCCCTATATCTGTAACTTTCTTCAATGTCTATAACATGCCAACAACTGGAGGTCCATAAGACCATAAGATATAGGAGTGGAAGTAAGGCCATTCGGCCCATCGAGTCCACTCCGCCATTCAATCATGGCTGATGCGCATTTCAGCTCCACTTCCCAGCGTTCTCCCCGTAGCCCTTAATTCCTCTAGACAACAAGAATCTATCAATCTCGGCCTTGAAGACATTTAGTGTCCCGGCTTCCACTGCATTCCGTGGCAATGAATTCCACAGGCCCACCACTCTCTGGCTGAAGAAATGTCTCCGCATTTCTGTTCTGAAATGACCCCCTCTAATTCTAAGGCTGTGTCCACGGGTCCTAGTCTCCTCGCTTAACGGAAACAATTTCCTAGCATCCACCTTTTCTAAGCCATGTATTATTTTGTACGTCTCTATTAAGTCTCCCCTTAATCTTCTAAACTCCAACGAATACAATCCCAGTATCCTCAGCCGTTCCTCATATGCTAGACCTGTCATTCCAGGAATCATCCGTGTGAATCTCTGCTGGACACGTTCCAGTGCCAGTATGTCCTTCCTGAGGTGTGGGGACCAAAACTAGACACAGTACTCCAAATGGGGCCTAACCAGAGCTTTATAAAGTCTTAGTAGTACATCTCTGCTTTTATATTCCAACCCTCTTGAGATAAGAGACAACATTGCATTCGCTTTCTTAATCACAGACTCAACCTGCATGTTTACCTTTAGAGAATCCTCGACTAGCACTCCCAGATCCCTTTGTGCTTTGGCTTTATTAATTTTCTCACCATTTAGAAAGTAGTCCATGCTTTTAATCTTTTTGCCAAAGTGCAAGACCTCGCACTTGCTCACGTTAAATTCCATCAGCCATTTCCTGGACCACTCTCCCAACCTGTCTAGATCGTTCTGTAGCCTCCCCACTTCCTCAGTACTACCTGCCTGTCCACCTAACTTCGTATCATCGGCAAACTTTGCTAGAATGCCCCCGGTTCCCTCATCCAAATCATTAATATATAATGCGAACAGCTGTGGCCCCAGCACCGAACCCTGCGGGACACCGCTCATCACCGGCTGCCATTCTGAAAAAGAATCTTTTATCCCAACTCTCTGCCTTCTGTTAGACAGCCAATCCTCAATCCATCCCAGCAGCTCACCTCGAACACCATGGGCCCTCACCTTGCTCAGCAGCCTCCCGTGTGGCACCTTATCAAAGGCCTTTTGAAAGTCTAGATAGACCACATCCACTGGGTTTCCCTGGTCTAACCTACTTGTCACCTCTTCAAAAAATTCCAACAGGTTTGTCAGGCATGACCTCCCTTTACTAAATCCATGTTGACTTGTTCTAATCCGACCCTGCTCTTCCAAGAATTTAGAAACCTCATCCTTAATGATGGATTCTAGAATTTTACCAACAACCGAGGTTAAGCTGATTGGCCTATAATTTTCCATCTTTTGCCTTGATCCTTTCTTGAACAAGGGGGTTACAACAGCCATCTTCCAATCATCCGGGACCTTTCCTGACTCCAGTGACTCTTGAAAGATCTCAACCAATGCCTCTGCTATTTCCTCAGCCACCTCTCTCAGAACTCTAGGGTGTATCCCATCGGGGCCAGGAGATTTATCAATTTTAAGACTTTTTAACTTTTCAAGCACTATCTCTTTCGTAATGGCAACCATACTCAACTCAGCCCCGTGACACCCTTTAGTTTTTGGGATATTACTAATGTCTTCCACTGTGAAAACTGATGCAAAGTACTTGTTAAGTTCTCCTGCTATTTCCTTATCTCCCATCACTAGGCTTCCTGCATCAGTTTGAAGTGGCCCAATGTCTACTTTTGCCTGTCGTTTGTTTCTTATGTACTGCAAGAAACTTTTATTATTATGTCTAATATTACTGGCTAGCCTACCTTCATATTTGATCCTCTCATTTCTTATTACACTCTTTGTTATCCTCTGTTTGCTTTTGTATGCTTCCCAATCTTCTGATTTCCCACTGTTCTTAGCCACTTTATAGGATCTCTCTTTTTCTTTAATACGTTTCCTGACTTCCTTTGTCCGCCAAGGTTGTCTAATCCCTCCCCGGTTAATCTTTCTTTTCTTGGGGATGAACCTCTGTACAGTGTCCTCAATTATACCTACAAACTCCTGCCATTTTTGCTCTACTGTCTTCCCGGTTAGCCTCTGCTTCCAGTCTATTTTAGTCAGTTCCTCTCTCATGCCCTCATAATTACCTTTATTCAACTGTAACACCATTACATCCGATTTTGCCTTCTCCCTTTCAAACTCCAGACTGAACTCTACCATATTATGGTCGCTACTTCCTAAGGGTTCCTTAACTTTAAGATCTTTTATAGAGTCTGGTTCATTGCAAAGCACTAGGTCCAGAATAGCCTGCTCTCTTGTGGGCTCCATGACAAGCTGTTCCAAAAAGCCATCCTGTAAGCATTCCATGCCCTTCGTAATACCCTTTCTTTAGATCCACTTGCAACATTATTTACCCAGTCCACCTGCATATTGAAGTCTCCCATGATCAATGTAACCTTGTCTTTCTGACATGCCTTCTCTATTTCCCTGTACATGTTGTGTCCCTGGTCCTGACCACTGTTAGGAGGTCTATGCACAACTCCAATTGTGGTTTTTTTGCCTTTGTGGTTCCTCAATTCCACCCACACAGACTCCACATCATCCGACCCTATGTCATTCAATACCATAGATTTAATTTTGTTCTTAACTAACAAGGCAGCCCCACCCCCTCTGCCCACCTCTCTGTCTTTTCGATAAGTTGAAAAACCATGGAGGTTTAACTGCCAGTCCTGACCCCCCCCCTGTAACCAAGTCTCTGTGATGCCTACTACATCATAATCATTCACTATTATCTGTGCCATTACTTCATCTTTGCATTCTCAGTCTGCCTCAATTTTAAATCCGCCTGGAAACATGCTATCCTGCTGCTTATCTTTCCATTTACCTCCATACTCCCTGTCGCTTTCACTTTCCCTTCCCCCCAACTCAGAAGTTTAAAGTCCGACTGACCACCCTATTTATCCTCTTCGCTAGAACATTGGTACCTGATCGGTTCAGGTGGAGACCGTCCCAACGGTACAGATCCCCCCTGTTCCAAAACTGATGCCAATGCCCCATGAAGTGGAATCCCTCTTTCCCACACCAATCCCTTGCCTAATTTTCTTGTCCCTATGCCAATTGGCACATGGCTCGGGCAGTAATCCGGAGATTATGACCCTTGAGGACCTGTGCTTCAATTTCCTGCCTAGTGCTTCGTAATGCCCAAACAGGTCCTCCACCCTAGTCTTGCCTATGTTGTTGGTACCAACGTGGACCACAACAACTGGATCCTCCCCCTCCCGCTCCAATATCCTTTCAAGCCGGTCAGAGATGTCTCGCACCCTGGCATCGGGCAGGCAACACACCATGCGAGACTCCCGATCCGGCTTGCAAATGATACTATCTGTCCCCCTAATTATAGAATCCCCTATAACCACTACTTGTCTATTATCTCCCCCCTCTTGAATGGCCTTCTGCACCATGGTGCCTTGGTCAGTTGGCTCATCCTGTCCAGAGCCCTTTTCCTCATCCGAACAGGGAGCAAGAATCTCGTACCTGTTGGACAAGGTCAAGCGCTGAGGTTCTTCCACTCCTGAACTCTGGTTCCCCCTACCTGCCTCACTTACAGTCACACTCTTTTGTGCCTGATCACGAGCTGAGCGTGAATTAATTAATCTCCCAGGCGTGACTGCCTCCTGAAACAAAGCAGAGCCATGCTGCACAGAAACGGTTCTTTGGTCCAACTAGTCCATGCTGTCCAGAGTCCCTGAATGAGTCGCATTTCCCTGCATTTGATCCATATCCCTTCAAACCTTCTACTCTCCATGTACCTGCCCAAATGTCTTTCCCAAGTTCTTATTGTACTTTTCTCTACCACGTCCACTGGAAGCTCATTCTGTAACTGCACCATCCTCCGTTTGGAAATATTTTTCCTCCAAACTCTTTTAAGTTTTTTCTCTCCCATCTCATAATTGTGCCTTCTGGAATACAGAACATAGAACATGGCAGCGTGGCACAGGCCCTTCGGCTCTCAATGTTGCGCCAACCTGTGGAACCAATCTGAAGTCCATCTAACCTTCCCTAATCCATTCTCAACCACATGTCTATCCAACGACCGTTTAAATGCCCTTAAGGTTGTTGAGTCTACTACTGTTGCAGGCAATGCATTCCATTCCGTGACTAATCTGAGTACCACTGGCATCTGTCCCATATCTATTAATTAATAATATTAATATCTACCTCAATTTAAAGCTATCTTCCCTCGTGCTAGGCATCGCCTTCCGAGGGAAAAGGCTCTCACTGTCCAACCCATCTCACCCTCTGATTATCTTGTATGTCTCAATCAATTGGCCTCACATGTCTTCTCTCGAACAAAAACAGATTCAAGTCCCTCAGCCTTCCTCATAACTGGAGGTTATGAACTCCTTCCCTCCGTACCAGGTAACATCCTAGTAAATCTCCTTGGAACCCTTTCCAAATCTTTCACATCTTTCATCTAATGTGCTGATCTGAAGCAGAGGCAACTCTCCAGATGTGGCTGCACCAGAGTTTTGTACAACTGCAGTATTATCTCATGGTTCTGAAACTCCATCCCTGTACCAATAAAAGCTCACATGCTGAATGCCTTCTTAACAACCCTATCAACCTGAGTGGCAACTTTCAAGGATATATGTGCATGGACACAGTGATCTCTCTGCTCATCTGCACTGCCAAGATCTGCTTTACCCACATCCACCTGTTTGGTCAACTCAAAGAAGTCAATAAGGTTTGTGAGGCATGACCAACCCTTCACAAAAGCGTGCTGACTATCCCTCATCAACTTATTCATCTCCAGATGATTATAAATGCTAGCTTTTACACACCTTCCCAACACTTTACCCAGAATCAAAGTAAGGCTCACAGGTCTATAATTACCAGGGTTGTCTCTATTCCCTTTCTTGGACAAGGTGACAACATTGGTTGTCCTCCAGGCTTCTGGCACTATTCCCGTAGACAATGATGATACAAAGATCAAAGCCAAAGTCTCAGCAATCTCCTTCCTGGCATCCCAGAGAATCCAAGGATAAATCCCATCTGGCCCAGTGGATTTGCCTATTTTTACACATTCCAGAATTGCTAACACCTTCTCCTTCTGCAGTTCAATCCCATCTAGTTATGGACCCCACTACCCTGGGGTAAAGACGTTGGCTAATCAACTTACCTGTAACCCTTATGGTTTTCTAAACCTTTATGAGGTCACCCCTCAGCCACCTACACCCAGTGGAAATGTGAAGGACAATGATATAAATATTTCTGCTCGTGTCCCTTCCACTACTTTGCCACAATTTTCTGGGATACATTTGTTCAGGATCTAGGGATTTCTCTCCCTTTGTGTTCTAAGACCTCCAGCGTCACCTCTTCTGTAATGGGGACTCTTTACAAGCCAACACTGTTTCTTCCCTTTGTTTCTTAGTCTTTGTCCACAGTACGTTCTGACATGAAATGTTCATTTAGGCCCTGACCCATTTCCTGTGTGTCTACACTTGGATGGCCTCACTGATCTTTGAGGAGCCCTAGTGTCTGTCCAGTTGTTTTTGTGTAGTTGTATGCTGTAGAAAATTATTTGCATTCTCCTTAGCCTTGTCTGCCAAATCTATCTCATCCCCCCATGTTGCTTTCTAGCATATCCAACCTCTCCGATTCTGTCAAACGCTCCAGTATCAGTAACATCTTCTTCAATATTTGGTCCATTTACAGCTTCAGGAAATGCTTCTTCAATCCGGATTATCAGAATTCTATGCAGTACTCCAAAGCTGTGCTGACTATCCGTAATCAATCCTTGCCGTTGCAAATGCATGTAACTCCTGTCCCGCAGAATCGTATCCAACAATGTACGCGCCACTGTCATCAAGCTAATTGGTGTTTATCTCCCTGGCTTTCCCTCGCAGCCTTTCCTAAACACTGACACAACATTAGGCCCTCCAGGCTCCCTGATCATCACCCGTGGCTGTCAGTGACAGAAAAATCTCTTTATGGGACCCACAATTTCTTCCTGAGCTTCGCACAATATTCTGGGATGTGCTTGATTAGTTCCCATGGAATTGTCTCCCCTTATGTGCATTTAAAAACCTCCATTACCTCCTATTATGTGGGGTCTTGTGAAGACCTCACTATTATTTCCCTGACATCCCCTGTCCTTCTCCACAGTAAGTTCAAACATGATATTTTTGGTTAGGATCTCACCCATCTCCTATGGTTCCACACTTGGATTGCCCCATTCATCTTCAAGGAGCCATACTCTGTCCTTAGTTAATCTTCTATTGTTAATATACTTGTAGAATCTCTTTGGATTTTCCTCAGCCTGATCTGCCAACGCTTTTTGTGGTCCCCTTTGTGCCCTCCTGATTTCGCTCTTAAGTGAATTACTCCACCCACAATGTTCTTCAATGGATTCCACTTAATCCAGCTGGCTATATGTGACATGTGTCCCCTTTTTGTTGACCAGAACCTCAATACCCTCAGTCATCCAGAGTTTCCTACTTGTGTCAGCATTGTCATTCACACCAACAGGAATATGATGGCTCTGAACTCTCATTTTAACTCCCTTTTAAAAGCTTCCCACCTTCCTGACGTCCCTTTACCGTCACATAGCTTCCACAATCAATTGTTAAAAGCTCTTGAGTAATAACATCTGGATTGAGGAAAAGCCAGTTTTGATCTTTAACTTGTGGACCAGGTTTGTCCTTTTCCATCGCTATTTTCCAACGAATACGATTGTGATCATTTTGTCAATTTGTTGCCCCACTAACAACTCAGTCCCTTTTACTACTTTGTTTCCCAAGGCGAGGTCAGATTGTACCTCTTTCTGCAGTCCAACCATTTACATTTTGACTGGGACAGCTTTCTTGTACATGCCGAACAAATTCCTCGCATCGAAGCTCTGAACACTCTAGCAGTCCGAGTCTAGGTTTGGAAAGTTAAAATCCCTGACCATTACAGCCCTATCATTCTTACAGATATCTGAGATCTCCCGTCATATTTGCTGCTCAAATTCTCGCTGACTGTTGGGGGCCTGTAGTACAGTCATATCAAACTGATAACCTATTCTCATTTCTCCGTTGCACCATTATATCTTCACTGGGTGATCCCCATGAATATCCTGTCTAATTAATGCTGTAATGTTTTCACTGATCAGAAACTCCAATACCCCTCCTCTATCACCACCTGTTCTGTCCTCAACCTTCAGATTGTAGCCTGAGACCATCCCCCTCACGGTGGACAACAGCCTCACCTTTTATGTCATCTGCAAACTTACAAATGATACCGAGTTATTAATGTACATAATACTGTTCAAAATAATTAGAGTAATAGGTAGAGTCAATAGACAGAGACTTTTCCCCAGGGCAGGATTGACTGGTACGAGAAGTCATAGTTTGAAGATATTAGGAGGAAGGTATAATGGAGACATCAGAGGTAGGTTCTTTTCGCAGCGAGTTGTGAATGCATGGAATGTGTTGCCAGCTGAGGTGGTGGAAGGAGAGTCATTGGGGACACTTTCGCGACTGCTGGACAAGCACATGGATAGGAAAGAGTTGGGGGTGCATAGGTTAAGTTACTATATTTTACATTAGGATTAAGACTCGGCACAACTTCGTGGGCCTAAGGGCCTGTTCTGTGCTGTACCTTTCTATGTTCTATGTTCTATAATAACCAGCAATGGTTGCTGCACCGATCCCTGTGGTACACCCGCTGGGGAAAGAATTTCAAACACAAACCTTACCCTCCACCGTTGTGCATCCAGGTTGCCAAATTGCCTTGGATCCCATCGGTCTGTTGGACCAGCGTTCCATGTGGGACCTTGTCAAATGCCTTAATGAAGTCCATGTAACCCACATCTTCTGCACTGCCCTCATCAAAATCCTGAATCATAATTTCAAACAAAAATCTCAGCTGAATTTGGGAGAGGATCTTACTCTACCAAATCCGTGGTGAGTATCCATAATCGATCTCTACCTTTCCAAATGTTGATTCATTCTGTCCCTCAGAATTGTGTCCAATAAGTTCCCTCTCCCTGCTGTCAGATTATCTGTCTGTAATTACCTGGCCTATCCCTGCTTCCCTTTCTGAATAAAGGAACCACGTTAGTTATCCTCCAGTCATTCTGCGCTTCACCCGTAGCCAGCAAATTATTAAATATATCCACGAGGGTTCCAGCAATCTCCTCCTTTACCAGAACAAGGGGGGCGGGTCTGACTTGAACCAGAGGGACATCAGTATCCCTGGGGGAGATTTACTTGTCTTATCACAGTGGGTTTAAACTAGTTTGGCAGGGTTTTGGACTCTGAGTAAGAGAAGGCCCATTGACCAGCCAAGTGAAAAATGCATCAACCTTCGAGAGCATGTTTTCTATCCAGGATATCGAGGGGCACAGTCATTGGAGGGAAAAGACTTTTGATTTAACGCGCTTTATTTCAATGCCCAAGGCCTGACTGGTAAGGCAGACTGCGCTCAGAGCATGGATTGGCTACTGGTACTTGGATATTATAGACATAACTGAAATATGGCTGAGCGAAGGGCAGGACTGGCAGCTCAGTGTTCCAGGATACAGAAGCTACAGGCGGGACAGAAGGACAAGTAAGTGAGGAGGGGAGTTGTCCTTTTGATAAGGGAGGACATAACAACAGTGCTTAGAGAGGATACTCTTTCTGGGTGATCAAATGAGGCCATATGTTAAGAAATTACAAACTAAAAAAAGATGGTCAGTCTGCTGGGATATTGTTCTGGACCCCCAAATAGCCAACGGGTACTGGAGGAGCAGATGTGAAGAGAGATTGCAGGTACCAAAAGAAATAATATGTCAGTTTTGGTTGGAGATTTTAACTTCCCCTGTATTGACTGGACCACCCAGTGTGTAAAAGGCCCGTATGTGGTGTAATTTGTCAAATGTGTCCAAGAAAGTTTCCGAGATCGATACATAGAGGGCTACACTCTACTCAGGCGGCTTCAAACGAGATCTCCACTCAGTAAACGGGGTCGGCAAGTGACTGAAGTGGCAGTCGGAGAGCACTTTATGTCCAGTGACCACAGCTGTCTTAGTTTAACATAGTTATTGACAAAATTCGGGCAGGTCCATATATTAAGGTCTTACACTGGAGTAGGGCCACTTTTGGGGCCCTTTGGCAGGATCGAGCAGAGGTTGATTGGGTGAATTAAAAATCACACAACACCAGTTATAGTCCAACAGGTTTATTTCGAAGCACCAGCTTTTGAAGTGCAGGTAATCATTCTTAAAGATGAAAACTGAAACTCAATGTGTTTGATATTACATTCCATGACCCTGCTATCCTGTTGGTATAAATTCTGTGCCTTATGATTGTGCTCCACCTGATGAAGCAGAGCTCTGATATCTCGAGCTTCCAAATAAACTCTTTGGACTGTAAGCCGGTTTTGTGAGATTTTTAAGGTTGTTCATCCCAGTCCAACACCGGCTCCACCACATCATGCTCCCATCAACTGGGTGAGTCTGTGTGAAGGAAAAGGAATGACTGGCAAATGGGAGGCTTTGAAAAGTGTGATCTCAAGAATCCAATATGTCTCTGATTGAGTGAAGGGAAAAGCTGGCAGGTTTAGTGATCCCTGCCTGGGGGGATATTGAAGCTCTGTTCAATAAAAAGAAGAAGGCACATATTGTCTTCAATGTGTCTGTATCTACGTAATCTCTTCCAGTCCTAAAGACACGATTACTCGGTGGAGACTTTGCAATCCTCACAGGTCCCTTCAACACTCCCCATCTGGAGAATCCACTGAAAGCCTATGATTCTCTTGATACAGTTCTGACAAGACTCACTATCTGTGTAACGTCATCCCATCGTTAACACACACCCTATCAATGTGAGCTTCTCCTGTATCTCCATCCAGTTACTCATCTCCATAACCTTCTCCAGCTCTTACACCCCTACCTGTGTAAATGTCACCCTCCCATACAACCCTTTCCACTTTGACCAAACTGGAGAACGTTACTAATGTTCCCTTATCTGTGAAACTGTCTCCAACCAAAGTTACTGCCCTTCTGGAATATCTGTCAGTGTCCACACCCTTCATATCTAAATAAACTGCAGAAGTTATATACATCATCAGTCACGACTACCCTCCATATCTCTGTTTGGTCCTCCAGTCTGTACAACCCACTTTATTTCTGTCATCTGCTCCATTCACCGAAAAATCTCCCTGTCTGTGTAAACTGCTCCATCCTACCAACTTTCTTCTCCCTGTAAACTGCCCATCCCTCCCAACATCCCCATCTCCACGATCTCCTGCAGGCCCTACAGCTCTCCACATTTTTGTAACACCCTTTGGCTCTGTGGTCTTCCATCCCTGTGAAACCACCTCCAGTCCCCACCACCCTCCCAGTCGGGGTCGTCTGCACCAGATCAGACCTTTGCTGTCTCTGTTACCGCGGACAATCCTAGTAAACCTCCCTAATGTATCTATTCATTCAGATACCATCCTTTCTAGCATCCCAAAACCTCTTCCTGTCATTGTAACCCTCCCTATTTAGAACATAGAACAGTATAGCATAGTACAGCATAGTACAGGCCCTTCAGCCCTCAATATTGTGTCCATCTTTTACCCGTCTCTAAGATCAATCTTAGCTGCAAACCATTCAAGGAACAAAGAAAATCACAGCACAGGAACAGGCTCTTCAGTCCTCTAAGCCTCCAGCAATCCAGATCCTCTGTCGAAACTTGTCGCCTATTTTGTGAGGATCTGTACCCCATCGCTCCCTGCCCATTCATGCATCTGTCTGGATACATCTTAAGTGATATTATCGTTCCCGCCTGTACCACCTCTGCTGGCCACGCGTCCCAGGTCCCCATCACTCTCTGCATAAAGATCTTTCCAGCCTATCTGCCCTAAACCTTCCCCCTCTCGCTTTGAACTCCTGACCCCTAGTAATTGAGTTCCGCACTCTGGGGAAAAAAGCTTCTTTCTATCCATCCTGTCTATACCTCCCATGATTTTGCAGACCTCAATCAGGTCCCCAGTCAACCTTCATCTTTCTTACGAAAATAATCCGAATATATTCAATCTCTCCTCATTGTTAGAGCCCTCTATACCAGGCAACTTCCTGGTGGACATCCTCTGCACCCTCTCCAAAGCATGCACCTCCTTTTGGTAATGTGGCGACCAGAACTGTATGTAATATTCTAAATGTGACCGAATCAAAGTCATATACAACTGTAACGTGACCGGCCAACTTTTGTACACGATACCCCTTCGAAATAAGGAAAGCATGCCATATGCCGCCGTGACCAATTTACTGTCCTGCGTTGCCACGTTTAAAGAGCAATGGGCCTGAATACTCAGATCTCTCTGTACATCAATTTTCCCCAGGACTTTTCCATTTACGGTATCGTTCACTTTCCAATTAGATCATCCGAAATGCATCACCTCGCATTTGTCCAGATTGACCTCCATCTGCCATTTCCCAGCCCGCCTCTCCAATCTATCTATATTCTGCTGTGCTCTCTGACAGTCCCCTTCTCTAGCTGCTACTCCACCAATCTTAGTGTCATCTGCAACCTGCTAATCAAGGAACCAATACCTTCCACCAAATCATTGATTTGTATCTCAAGCAACAGTGGGCCCTGCACGGATCCCTGTGGAACACCGTTGGTCACAGGTCTCCATTTTGAGAAATTCATTTTGCTATCATTCATGTGTCTATCTAAAAATTACTTAAATGTCCCGAATGTATCTGACTCTACCACCCACACTGGCAATACATTTCACTCACCCACGACACTCTGTGTAAAGAAGCTACCTCTGACATCTCCCCTCAACCTTCCTCCAATTACCTTACAATTTTTGCTCCTAGTTATAGCCATTTTTGCACTGGGAAAAATCTCAGGCCACCCACCTTTGTCTGCCTCACATAATCTCGTACCTCTATCAAGTCACTTCTCATCCTTTTTCATTCCAAAATTAAAAGCCCAGGATTCCTCAACCTTTCTTCGTTAGACCTCCCCTCCAGACCAGACAACATCCTGATAAATCTCCTCTGCAACCTGTCCAAAACTTCCACATTTTTCCTGTAATGAGGCAAACAGAACTGAACACAATATTCTAATTGTGGTCGAACCACAGGATGTATCGAGCTGCAACATAACCTCACAGCTCTTAAACTCAAGTCCCCTGCAAACGAAAGCCGACACATCATTGGCTTTCTTAACAACCCTAACAACTTGGTTCGCAACTCTAAAGGATCCCTGGACATTGACCCAAGATTTTTCTGCTACTCCTCACTGTCAAGAATCCTGCAGTAACCCTGTAAAATCTTTCTGCAGAATCCTTCAAACGTAAACCCTCCCTATTTTGGTATTTTCCTCCAGTTCCCACTGCACTCATAAACTGTGAAACCTCTTTCAGTCACTACAATCCTCCTTAGCTCTGTAACCTCTGTAAGCATGTAGTTGTATTCGTGTGGTTTAGGCGGTGGGTTAGAAATCCATTGGGGCTTGCCCACACACGTTCGAACCCTGCCCAACAGGGCGGTGGGGTTGAGTGGTGCCACTGGCCGGAGGTGTTCTCTAACCTGCTCTGTGAGAACGTATCCCATGTCCCCAATGTACAGGAGATGAGGAGACTGGGCGCCTTCTCACAGCGCACTTCACAAAAAGTCTCCAGGATACCTGAAAATCAACCCAACGACTTGTTGTCAAATATTGCAACTCCCGCACCCACTCTGCCTAAAACATGCAGGTCCTGGGGCTCCTCCAACCGCCATTCCCTCACCACCCGACGCCTGGAGGAAGAACGCCTTTTCTTTTGCCTTGGGACCCCTCAACCCCAGGGCATCAATGTGGACTTCACCAGTTTCCTCATTTCCCCTTCCCCACCTTACCGCAGTTCCAACCTTTCAGCTCAGCACCACCCTCATGACCTGTCCCACCTGTCAATCTTCCTTCCCACCAATCTGCTCCACCCTCCTCTTTGACCTAGAACTCTTACCCCATCTCCAAACACCTATTGCACTCTCAGCTACCTTCACCAAAATCTCAACCCCTTCCCATTTATCTCTCCACCCCCATGTCTCCCAGCCTCATTCCTGATACAGGGCTCCTACCCGAAACGTCACTTTCCTGCTTCTCGGATGCTGCCTTACCTGCTGTGCTTTTCCAGCACTACACTCTCAACTCTAATCGCCAGAAGCTGCAGACCTCAATGTCTCCTGTTTATCAGATGGGTCAATGCAGTGAGGAATGGCAGATGGAGATTAATTTACATAAATGTGAGGTGCTTCATTTTGGAAAAGCAAATCCTCACAGGACTGATACACTTAATGGTAAGGTCCTAGGGAGTGTTGCTGAACAAAGAGACCTTGGAGTGCAGGTTCATAGTTTCTTGATAGTGGAGTCGCAGGTAGATAAGATAGTGAAGAAGGCATTTGGTATGCTTTCCTTTATTGGTCAGAGTATCTAATATAATCCCACCTAGTCTAGTCCCCTGGATCTCAGCATTCTCCTCGGAAAAATTATCGTTTTCTAGAGTGAATACCGTCGAAAAATATTAATTTAGTACTTCCCCTATCTCCTCTGACTCCACACACAACTTCCCTTGATTGGACCTTATCTTACTCTTGTCATTCTTTTATTCCTTAAATACCTATAGAAAGCCTTAGGGTTTACCCTGATCCTATCCGGCAACAGCTTCTCATGTCTCCTCCTGGCTCTTCTGAGCTCTCTCTTTCGGTCTTTTCTGGCGACCTTATAACGCTCAAGCGCCCTGCGTTTTAACATCTCATCCTAACATAAGCCTCCCTCTTCCTCTTGACCAGAGATTCCACGTCCTTCGTAAACCACTGGGAGAGCCTGTTGACAGGTACATACTTATCTAGGATGCTCAGGAGGTTTCCCTTGAATAGGCTCCACATTCCTGATATGCCCATCCCCTGCAGGTTCCTTCCCCATCCTACGCTTCCTAAATCTTGCCGAATCGCATCGTGACTGCCGTTCCCCGAGCTGTAAGTTTCGTGGAAGTGTATAACTGTTTGATGACAGGAGACAGGGTGGCCGAGAAGGTTTGAGTGAGTGAGTGAGTGAGTGTGTGTGTGTGTGTGTGTGTGTGTGTGTGTGTTTCTGTGTATATGTGGTTAATGACACGAGACAGTTTGGTGTCTGTGTTTGTGTATATCTGACCAATGGCAGGAGGCAGGGTGTTCATGGAGTGTTGCGTGTGCTTGTGTGCGTTTGTCGGTTTCTGCGTATATCTGTTTCATGGCAGGGGGCAGGGTGGTCGTGGAGAGTATATTTTCTGAGTTTCTGTGTCTATGTGCTTACTGGTAGGAGACAGGGTGGTGGTGGAGGGTAGACTGTACTTGTTTATATATCTATGTGCTTACTGGCAGGAGTCAGGGTGGGGGTGGAGGGTTGTGTATGTATGTGTGTTTCTGTGTATATCTGTTTAAGGTCAGGAGGCAGGGTGTTCGTGGAAGGTGGTATACGTGTTTCTGTGTATATCTGTTTACTGGCTGGAGACAGGTTGGTGGTGGAGGTTTATGTGTGTGTTTCTGTGTATACCTGTTTAATTGCAGGATACAGGGTGATGGTGGAGTATAGTATGCGTGTTTGTGTGAAAATCTGCTTAATGGCAGGAAATAAGGTGGTGGTGGAGGGTTGTGTGTGTGTTTCTGCATACATCGCTTTAATAGCGGGTGACAGGGTCGTAATGGAGGGTAGAGTGAATGTGTTTCTGTATATATCTGTTGAATTGCAGGAGACATGGTGGTAGTGGAGGGTTGTGTGTGTGCGTATTTTTGTATATATCTATTGAATTGCAGGCGACAGGGTGGTAGTGGAGGGTTGTGTGTGTTTCTGTGTACATCTGATCGATGGTAGAAAACAACTTGGTGGTGTAATGTCGTGTGTGCGTGTTTCTGTGTATATCTGTTTAATTGCAGGAGACAGGATGGTAGTGGAAGGTTGTGTGTGTGTTTCTGTGTATAATTGATTTATGGAAGCAAACAGGGTGGTGGTGGAGGGTTCTCTATGTGTGTGTTTCTGTTTTTATCTGTTTAATTGCAGGAGACAGGCTGGTGGTGGAGGCTGGTATGTGTTTGTTTCTGAGTATATCTGTTTCATGGCAGGAGACATGATGGCGGTTGATGATTGTGCATGTTTACCTGCACATATCTGCTTAATGGCAGAAAACAATGTGACTTCGTGCCGCTGTGTGTGTATTTCTATGTATATCTGTTTAATGGCAGGAGACAGGGTTGTGGTGGAAGGTGGTGTGTGTGTGTTTCTGCGTCTATCTGTTTAATGATAGGCGAGAGAGTGGTCGTGGTGGTGTGTGTGTGTTTTTGTGTATATCTGTTCAATGACAGGAGACAGTGTGGTGGAGGATTGCTTGGATGTTTCTGTAAATATCTGTTTAATTGCAGGAGACAGGGTGGTTTTGGAGGTTGGTGAGTGTGTGTTTCTGTATATAACTGTGTAATGAATGTAGACAGGATGGTTGTGGAGGTTGTGTTTCTGCTTAATGACAGGAAACAAATTGGTGGTCAATGGTTGTGTGTGCGTGTGTGTGCGTGTGTGTTTCTGTGTATGAATGTTTAATGGCAGGAGACAGGGTGGTGCTGAAGATATGCATTTATGTTTCTGTATATACCTGTTTAATTGCTGGAGACAGGGTGGTGGAGGAGGGTGGTGTGTCTGTGCGTTTGTGTGAATATATGTTTAAATACAGGAGACAAGGTGGTGTTGGAGGAATTGGGGTGCACGTGTTTTGGTGTACACCTGTTTCATGACAGGAAACCGGGTGGTGCTGGAGGGTTGTCTATATGTTTCTGCAAATATCTGTTTAATTGCTTAATGACAGGAAACAAATTGCTGTTGAATGTGTTTGTGTGTGTGTGTGTGTTTCTGTGTATATCTGCTTAATATCGGGAGACAACATGGTGGTGTAGAGTTGTGTTGTGTGTTTCAGTATATATCTGATTAATGGCAGAAAACAGAGTTTTGGTGGAGTGTTGTGTGTGTGTTTCTGTGTATATCTATTTAATTGAAGGAGACAGCGTGATGATGGAGGGTTGTGTTTGTGAGTTTCTGTGTATATCTGTTTAATGGCAGGAGACAGGCTGGTGGTCGAGGGTTTTGTGTTGGCATTTCTGTGTATATCTGCTCATTGGCACGAGAACAGGTGGTGGTGGAGGGTTGGGTGTGTGTGTTTCTGTGTATATCTGTTTAATGCCAGGAGACAGAGTGTTAGTGGAGAGTTGTCTGTGTGTGTTTTCTTTTTTCTGTACATGTCTGTTTAATGGTAGTTGATAGGGTGGTGGTGCAGGGTTTGTGTGCGTTTTTCTGTCTATGTCTGCTAAATGACAGGAGACAGACTGGTATTCGTGGAGGGTTGTGTGTGTGTTTCTGTGTATAGCAGATTAATGCAGGAAACTGAGTGGTGGTGGAGAGTTCTGTATGTGTCTGTGTTTCGGTGTATATTTGTTTAATGGCAGTAGACAGGGTAGAGGTCGAGGGTTTGTGTGCATGTATTTCTGTTTATATATACTCAACGGCAGGAGAACAGGGTGGTGTTGGAGGGTTGTGTGTGTGTTTCTGAATATAACTGATTAATGACTTGAGACAGGGTGGTGCTGAAGATATGCGTTCATGTTTCTGTCTATATCTGTTTATTTGCAGGCGACAGGGTGGTGGAGGAGGATGGTGTGTGCGTTTCTGTGTATATATGTTTAATTGCAGGAGACAGGGTGGTGGTGGTGGAGGGATTTGTGTCTGTGTTGTTGTGTGTATCTGTTTATGGGAAGGAGACAGGGTGGTCGTGGAGGTTTGTGTGTGTGTGTATCTGGTAGATCTGTTTAAGGGCTGGAGACAGAGTAGTGGTGGAGGGTTGTGTGTGTGTGTGTATTTCTGTATATCTCTGCTCAATGGCAGGAGAACAAGGTGGTGTTGGAGGATTGTGTGTGTGTTTCTGTGTATATCTGGATATTGGCAGGAGAAAGGGTGGTGGTCGAGGGTTGTGTGTGTGTGTGTGTTTCTGCATATACCTGCTCAATGGCAAGAGGTGGTGTTGGAGGTTTGTGCGTAGGTAGGATGTTCGTGGAAGGTTGTATGTGTGTTTCTGTGTATATCTGTTTAATGGCAGGAGACAGGGAGGTGGTCGAGTGTAATGCATGTGTGCATTTCTGTGTATATCTGCTCAATGGCAGGAGTCAAGGTGGTCTTGGAGGGTTGTGTGAGTGTGTGTTTCTGTTAATATCTATTTAAGGGCTGGCGACAGATTGGTGGTGGTGTAGTGTCTTGAGTATGTGTTCCTGTGTATATCTAATTAAAGGCAGGAAACACGGTGATGGTGGAGGGATGTGTGTGTTTCAGTGCATTTCTGTTTAATGACAGGAGACGGTGGTGTAGGAGGAATAGGTGTGCGTGTTTCTGTGTATATCTGTTTAATGACAAGAGACCAGGTGGTGGTGGAGGGTTGTCTATATGTTTCTGTAAATATCTGTTTAATTGCTTAATGACAGGAAACAAATTGCTGTTGAAGGGTTGTGTGTCGTGTGTGTGTGTGTGTGTGTGTTTCTGTGCATGTCTGTTTAATGACAGGAGTCAGGGTGTTGGTGTCGAGATGTGTGGGTTCTGTTTAGATCTGTTTAATCACCGGAGGGTGTGTGTGTGTTTATGTGTCTATCTGATTAATGGCAGCAAACAGGCTGGTGGTGGAGGGATCTGCATGTGTGCGTGTTTCTGTGTATATCTGTTTAATGGCAGGAGAGAATGGTGATGGAGGATTGTGTGTGTATTTCTGTGTGTACCTGTTTAATAGCAGGAGGCAGGGTGGTGATGGAGGGTTGTGTGCGTATATCTGTGCGTACCTGTTTAATAGCAGGAGACAGGGTTCTCGTGGATTTTTGTGTGAGTGTGTTTCTGTATACATCTATTTAAGGGATGGAGACAAGTTGGTAGTGGAGGATAGTGCGTGTGCGTGTTTCTGTGTATAAATGTTTAATGACAGGAGATAGTGTGGTGGAGGAGGGATGTGTGTGTGTTTCTGTCGATATCTGTTTAATGACAGGAGACAGGGTGGTACTTGAAATATGTGTGTATGTTTCTGTATATATCGGTTTAATTGCAGGACACGGTGGTGGAGGAGGCTGATGTGTGTGTGTGTTTCGGCGTAAATCTATTTAATGGCAAGGGACAGTGTGGTGGTGGAATGTAGTGTGTCTGTGTTTCTGTGTCTATGTGCTTACTGGCAGTAGACAGGGTGTTCTTGGAAGGTTTGTGTGTTTCTGTGTATATCTGTTTAATGCCAGGAGACAGGGTGGTGCTCGAGGGATGTGTGTGTGCATTTCTGTGTACATCTGCTTAGTGGCAGGAGACAGGGTGGTGATGGAGAGTTGTGTGTGTGTTTCTGTGTATGTCTGTTTACGTGCTGGGGACATGGTGGTCTTGGAAGGGTTGTGCGTGTGTGTATTTCTGTGTATATCTATTTAAGTGCTGGGGACAGGGTGGTGGTGGAGAGATATGTGTGTGTTTAATTGCATATCTGTTAATTACAGGAGACAAGGTGGCGGTAGAGCGATGTATGGGTCTGTGTTTCTGTGTATATCAGTTTAATGACAGGAGACGGGGTGGTGGTGAAGGGTTGTCTGCATGTTTCTGTAAATTTCTGTTTTATAGCAGGAGACAGTGTGGTGATGGAGGATGGTGAGTGAGTGTTTCTGCCAGAGACAGGGTGTTGCTAGAGTTTTGTGTGTGGATTTCTGTATGTATCTGTTTAATTGCAGGAGACAGGGTGGTCATGGAGGGTTGTGTGCTTGTTTCTGTGTATATCTGTTTAATGGCGGGAAAGAAATTGGGTGTCAAGGGTTGTGCGTGTGTGTGTGTGTGTTCCTGCGTATGTCTGTTTAATGGCAGGGGACAGGGTGATGGTGTCGAGATGTGTGTGCGTTTCTAGTTATACCTGCTTAATCGCTGGAGAGAGAGAGTGTGCGTGTATGTGTGTGTGTTTGGTTCTGTGTATATCTGTGTAATGGCAGCAGACAGGATGATCGTGGAGGCTTGTGTGTGCGTGTTCCTGTGTATATTTGTTTAATGGAAGGAGACAGAGGTGGTTTAGTTTTGTGTGTGTTTCTGTGTTTATCTGTTATTGACAGGTGGCAGGGTGTTAGTGGAGGATTGTGTTTGTGTGTTTCTGTGTATATCTGATTAATGGCAGGAAACAGGGTGTGGTGGAGGGTTTTGTGTGTGTGTTTCTGCATATATTTGTTTTATGGCAGGAGACAGGGTGGTGGTGGGAGGTTGTGTGCTTGTGTTTCTGTCTATATCTGTTTAATAACAGGAGACAGATATTGGTGCAGGTTGGTGTTTATGTATTTCTGCATATCTCTGTTTAATGGTGGGAGGCAGGGCAGCGATGGAGCGTTGTGTGTGTGTGTGTGTGTGTGTATGTGTATATCTGTTTACTGGCAGGAAACTATGTTTTGGTGAAGGGTTTTGTGTGTGTGTGTTTCTGTGTATGTCTGTTTAATGGCATGGAACAAATTGGGTGACAAGGGTTGTGTGTGCATGTGTGTGTGTTTCCATGCATATCTGTTTAATGGCAGAAAACACTGTGGTGGTGAAGGGTTGTGTGTGTGTTTCTGTGTATGTCAGGTTAATGGCAGGAGACAGGGGGATGGTGTCGAGATGTGTGTATGTTTCTGTTTATTCCTGTTTAATTGCCGGAGAGTGTGTGATGGTGGACCATTGTGTATGTGTGTGTGTGTGTTTCTGTGTAATGGCAGGAGAACGAATGGTCGTGGAGGGTTGTATGTATGTGTTTCTGTTTATATCTGTTTAATGGCAGGAGACAGTGTGGTCGTGGATGATTGTGTGTGTGTGTGTGTGTGTTCCTGTGTATTTCTGTTTAATCACAGAACACAAAGCAGACATGGAGTGTTTTGTGTGTGTGTTTCTGTTATATTTGTTTCATGGCAGGAGATAGGAAGGTGATTTAGAGTTTTGTGTGTTTTTCTGTGTGTATCTGTTTATTGACTGTAGTTAGGGTGTTAGTGGAGGGTTATGTGTGTGTATGCATGTGTGTGCTTCTCTGTAAAAACTGCTTAATAGCGGGAGACAACGTGGTGGTGGAGGGTTGTGATGTGAGTTTCATTGGCAGGAAACAGAGTTTTGCTGGAGGGTTGTGCGTGTGTGTTTCTGTATATATCTATTTAATTGAAGGAGGCAGCGTGATGATGGAGGGTTGTGTGTGTTTTTCTGCATATATCTGTTTAATGCAGGAGACCGGCTAGTGGTGAAGGTTGTGTGCTTGTGTTTCTGTCAATAACAGTTAGTAACAAGAGACAGATATTGTTGCGGGTTGGTGTGGATGTGTTTCTGTGTATCCCTGTTTAATAATTTGAGACAGGGTGGCGATGGATGGTTGTGTACATGTGTGTTTTATTATATATATATATATATATATATATATATATATATATATATATATATCAGTTGAATTGCAGGAGACAGCGTGTTGTTAGACGGTTGTGTGTGTCCACTGCTGTGTATTTCTGTTTAATGGCAGGAGACAGAGTTGTAGAGGGGGATTGTGTGTGTGTGTTTCTGTATATATCTGATCAATAACAGGAAACAACTTGGTGGTGAAGGGTTGTGTGTGTGTGTGTTTCTGTATACACCGGTTTACTGACAAAAGACGACGTGGTGGTGCAGGTTCGTTTGTCTGTGCTTCTGTATATATCTGTTGTGGTTCTGTTCACCGAGCTGGGAATTTATGTTGCAGACGTTTCGTACCCTCTCTAGGTGACATCCTCAGTGCTTGAGTGCCTCCTGTAAAGCCCTTCTGTGATGTTTCCTCCAGCATTTATAGTGGTTTATCTCTGCCACTTCTGGTTGTCAGTTCCAGCTGTCCGCTGCAGTGGCCGGTATATTGGGTCCAAGCTAATGTGTTTGTTGATAGAATCTGTGGATGAGTGCCATGCATTTTGGATTTCCCCGGCTGTTCTCTGTTTGGCTTGTCCTATAATAGTAGTGTTGTTCCAGTCGAACTCATGTTGCTTGTCATCTGTGTGTGTGGCTACTAAGGATAGCTGGTCGTGTCGTTTCGTGGTTAGTTGGTGTTCATGGATACGGATCTTTAGCTGTCTTCCTGTTTGTCCTATGTGGTGTTTTGTGCAGTCGTTGCATGGAGACCATCAAGTCACATTTCAAAAATCATTTTAATCCACGTGCTCAGACATATAATGAAAAATCTCTGTGGGATGTGAACCTTTAGGTCAGAGGTCAGGACACTACCACCGCTCAACAATAGCCCCTAAAGCTGCAACATGATTCTCCTGTGTGTTTGTTCATCAGCTTTCTTTGAACATACTGTGACACACCCCCACAACATAATCGAGACCATCTGTTCCAGAGAAAGTGACACTACCACAGTTCATGGAAGGGAATCGAATCCAGAGCTCTGCCCCGGGGCAGGGGTGCTATCCACCACACAAGACTTAAACCATGCCCAGAATTTTAAGTGTTAGTTTTCAGCTTTATATGGATTTATTACATTCTGATTAACATTACTGAAAAAGACAGGCAACAATTTTCATTGTTAAACAAATAAAAGGTATTAGCCTCAACTATAAGATGATGAGTGTACGTGCTCTGCCAAGCAACTTCTTTAATTGCTTGGCTATGATTTCCAGCTTAAATGGCTATTATTTGTAATCTGCAATATTAGGGCAATAAATCTTGCAGAAACACTCTGCAATGTGAGGGATCTCGAATAGATATCAAAACTGAACACCAGAGAATAGGAAACAGCACAATTTCTGGCCAAAAACACTGGCCACTGTTTCCAACCTCTGACATGTGGCTTCACTCTTCCTGAAATGATTAAGTGATACAAGGCATCGGTTTACTTCCCAGCCTACCCTTACCCTCTCCTTCCTCTGCTTGCACAAATCAAATCAAGCTTTGATCTTTGGAAAACACAAGGCCTGAGATATAGGCCTTCTGGAGAGGGGAGGGTCTTTTAAACCTGAAGCAGGAGGGTGAGGGGGCAGTAATATCACTCACTGGGCTGAGGTGTGGCAGTTCAACTTTAATATGGATAATTGCGAGGTATTGCATTTTTGTCAAATAAAAAGCGGGGGCTCATGCAATTAATAGTAGTGCGTTGGTAGTGTTGTAGAAAAGAGGGACCCACAGGTGCCGATCGAATTCACAGAAGTTTGTGGCACTTATAGACAAGCTGTTTAAGGCTACTTCATTGCTCAGACATTTGGGGTTAGAAATTGAGAAGTAATGCTGAGATCGTGCAGGACATTGATGAAGCCTCTTTTGCAGTACCGTGTTCAGTTCTGTTAATGGAATGAGATTATTAAGCTGAAGAGGGTTCAGAAGAGATATACTAGGATGTCGCCAGGAACACCTCATCTTCTGCCTCGGGATCCGATAAACACACGGCATGAACATTGAACTGACTAATTTGCCAATCTCCCCTCGACGACCCAGATCCCAGATCCGACCCTCCGACTCAGATCCGGCCTCTCGTGGGAACCTACCTGTCCATCTTCCTTCCCACCTATCCGTTCCAACTCCCCACCGACCTCTCACTATCACCTCCTAGCTTCGCCCACCTATCACCAACCTTTCCCCCAGCCTCACCCCACCACCCATTTATCTCTCAGCCCCTTTGCCTCTTCGCAGTTCTGAAGAAGTGCCCTGCCTGAAACGTTGACTCTCTTGCTCCTCGGTTGCTGCCTGACCTTCTGTGCCTTCTCCACTATCATGCTTTATCTACACTGAATCCTCCACCATCTGGAGTCCCCATTGTCACTTAGGTACAATTCGCTGTTAACATATCAATGCTGTCTGTCTGTTGTAACCCCACACTGTCTTAGGTACATATTGTCTCCAGATCATGGCCTATAAAGTTTCTCTCAATCTCTTACTGATATTGTCATGCCTCAGCAGTAGTTACAGGGTCTATGTTTCCATTTAAAAGCAGAGAAACATGTTGGTGGTCAGATAAACCTCTGGCATCAAATCCACATCCAATGCAGACTGAATGGTTACACACAATTAATCTCCCAGACTCAACATTCATTCCCTCAGTTACCCTCGCATATCCAATCCAGACTGTGTCAATGTTCATCATTATTTTGAATTTTAATTAAACAATATTGAATTGAAAGGCGTTGGCTGCAGCTATTTGTTCTGTGACTGGAAATAATGTCAGTCTCCGTGGATCCTAAATGTGTCACTGGAGGGCTTGCCTCTTTTATTAATTAAGGATTCAGTTCAATGTGTTATCCCATAGTATGATTGGGAACATTGCCGACAGTACAGGGATCAGCAGCGCCAGAGAGACAGGGAGGAGATATCAGAATCTGAGAACATTAGACTGGAATGATCCAACAATGGACAGGGGGTTTTCAACTAGTCTTTACTGGCTTTCCCAACCTTGGGTATCATTAGTATGGATGATCTATGATGTACTGATTGTTATTCAAGCTGGTTACTATCCCATCCTCGCTACAGTTGGTGTTCCTGGTAAGTCATTCTAACTGTCTACTAAAGCAGGTTAAACTGAACTGTTGTTCATGTTATTGAAATTAGGAAAGGTGGAAGTCGTCGTTTTCAGCTCCAATGAAAAATCCCATTCCTTAGAAATTATAATAAGCAGATTACTACTTTCAAATGACTCACCAGTATGCGAGGAGAAACTCTAATACTCCATAATCCTTCTGTCCCTGCACAGATCGATATCTCCATATCCTCCCCATTCACTTATTCTGTCCAGTATCACCTTCGTGATATCCCCGTCACCTCCTCAGCCACAGTGCACCTTCTGAGTAAACCATCATTTGAGCCTCTGTTAAATCCGGAATCACCTGTTTCAAGCCCCTTCTAACCACATTTCAATCACAAAATAATTAAACTTGAAATGTTTAACTTGTTCTCTTCATAGAAACTGTCTGACCGGAAGATAATTCATGGTGCTCAAGTCATTGAATCATGATCTAGAGCCACAGCATAATAATCTGTTAATTTGAATGAAATTGGTGGCATTGAAGTGAAACCACCATCATTAAGTATAAAAAGCCCATCTGCTTGCCTCATGTCCTTTCGTGAAGGCAATAGGTCATCCTTCCCTGATCAGGTCTCTGTGTGACTGTAAGCCCACAGCAATGTGTTTTACTCTTTACTGTCCTGTGGAACAGCTGAACCAGCCACTCATTTCAAGATCGGCATAACATGTTGGCCTGACCAATGAGGGAAGAATAGTTTCCCATATTCCTACAGCTCATTCCCATACAGGTGGGTGACCATTCCTTATTTCAAGTGCATTCTTTCTTAGCCTATTCCCTGAGTGTGATGTTCATCTCCCGTCGCACCTCTGGTGTTGGCTGTATTGATGCTCACATATAGATGTAGGGAACTTTTAAATTCCACGTCAGGAGCAGTGTAGCGAGAAGGAAAGGCTTTTTACGCCACAAGAAAGAAAAGGAGATGTCTCAGTGAGGAAAAGGAATTATTGTGATAAAACCTGAGAGTGTTGTTGAGGCAGTCTTGGAAAATTGTGAACTGATTTTCTTTCCCTTATAAGAAATAATCGTCCTGCCACAGATAGAGTGCAAAGGCTTTTCACCAGACTAATCCCTGGGATGGTGGTAAAATGAGGGGTGAATGACGATTAATCTTTAGCGCTGTGAGAGAATAAAAGATGATTGCATTGAATCTAAAGGGGAATGGACAGTCTCTCATGATGTTCTAAACAGATATTGATACAGTGATAAAATCAATGGGTTGTTTTTACTCGGGTTACAAGAGCCTCTGAGGACGTTCCCCTCACCCCACCCCCACTCCCGATATCGATAGAGAGAGAGCGAGAGAGAGAGAGCGAGAGAGGGTCAGCTTTGAATATAGTGCATTTGGTGTGTGATCCTACATTAAACATCACGTTATCCAAAATCCTGACAGCAGCCACAATGCCTTCACTCTAAAACAGTTAACTATTCCCATCATCTTCTGACCTCCATGGAGAACATAGATTTGTCTACTCAGAGAGGAAAGATGCCTCTTTGAGACTTGATACAATACATCTGACTTCCCTCCTCACTGCTAGTAAACCACGTTAAAGTAGCAGATGTTCCACTGGCGATGGACCCACGAGGAACCTCGTACAACTATTCATGAGTGCAGTCTCTGCTCCATTGGTTTGTTGTATTGGAGCATCAGTGACACCCTCCTGTTCATGTATAACAATCTCATGGGGCTGCATGGCCTCCTCCAGGTCCCATGAAACAAATTCAAGGGTCTGATTGGTCTCTACCTGATCCTGTTTAATAGCTCCATGTACTGACCAGACCCTTTCTCTTCCTGTGGAACAAGCAGGAGTATTGCATGGGCTGCCCCTCTTCTTGTTCAGTAGTTTCGATGGGCTGAATGGCTTCCACATTTCTGTACGTAACCAGCTTGAGATGTTGAATGAGCTCCTCTTTTAACTGTGTCTGACAGCACTGTTACATGAATGTTACCGACACTTTAACAGCACAAGCCTGAATGCTGTCCGGGTCTTACTGAATACGGACACAGGCTGCATCAGGAACTGATGGGAGTCAAAATGTTCTGAACATTGTGTAACCCTCAGTGACCATCCCCACCTCCGGTCTTATGTTGGCGAAAGACATTGATGAAGCAGCTGAAGATGTTTATGCTGAGGAAGCTACCCTGATGATCTCCTGAAGAGATGTCCTGGGACTGAGATTTTCGGCCCCCAAACAGGCATCTTCCTTTGTGCTCTGAAAGACCCCAGCCAGTGGGGAGGGGACACCTGATTTCCTTTCAGCTCAAATAAGATGGCGCTTCCGATGACATTCTCAGTCAAATACTGCCTTGATATCAAGGCTCTTCACTCTTTGCTGAGCCCCTGTGTTCCCCTCTTGTTCATATCAACAGGTGACAATGTCTGTGTGGGGAGTGTTTTCCTCTCACAGACGGTAGTGAATGTCAGGAATTATCTTTTCTCGAGAGCTAGGGAAGCTACATCACTGAAAGTATTTTAAAAAGGAGGTGGATGAATTTTTGACCTGTAAGAGAGATGAGAGGATGTGAAGAATTGGACATTAAAGATGAGTTAATACGAACAGTAGATCGGCCATGATCGTATACAATGGCTTGATTATCCGAACGACCTGATCCTGTTCCATATTCTGTAATTATAAAGTTAATGGTTGTAATTTTCCTGCACGTTCTGTTATTGAACGTTGCAATCAGAGAGAGCTATGTACTTTATGAGTCATCTCTTAGTGAGGTCTTGGGGCTGAATTCACAGTGAATCTGGATCTATACCATGACCAACAAATGAAGCACAAGATGCAGAGAGGAGACACTCTGTAAAGAGACCAGAGTTGTCTTTCGAACCCAGCCTGGGTTTTGAAGTAACATTTTCCAATCCACACCAAACGATGTGTGACAGCTTGGAGGGAATGAATGAGATCCTGTGTTACTGTGGACCTGGTAAAAGGAGCAAGATGCCCCCGTCAGTACCAGTGCAGGATTTTTGAGGGGCTGAATTGAACATAGGAACATAGGACTGAGGAGCAGTGGGTCACTAGACACGGTGTCACTGTTCCACAAGACATTAAGATCATAGCTGCTCTGATTGTGGTTTCAGCAGCACTTTTCTGCCTGTAACCAATTTTCCTGCATGAACTTGTCTGTCAAATGTTAGAATACACCACAACTTTGAACAAATGCAATCATCCAGGCACCACAAATGTTTGATAAAGGGAATTCCCACATAAACAGTTCAATAAGAATTTCTAATTCGTGTTCCGACAAATGTTAGAGGGTCACTGTGTCCTTTTCCAGTCCCACTCCTCCACTGGTTACATAAACTTTTAAAAGTAGCCAGTTTAGTGTTATGACCAATTGTATAGGACTCAGACTGGGTCATTCTTGAGAAAAATGTGAAATTCAGGAAGTTGAACTCACAACAAATAGTAAACCATAGTGTCCAAAATGTTCTTCTGCCTTTGAAATTATTCTGCTCACACAAGCTGCTGGTATTGGGATTTATTTGTGGAACAGTTGGATTTGGCTGAACTACCTTTGCTTCCAGCAGTGAAGAGATTCCAATGAGTCCTCACCAGGAATCCTTCACAAGTGGTGAAGATAACTCAGGGCTTTTCAGGTCTCACATTTTGCTATTGGGTGGACAAAGTAAGAGAGAGGGATCAATCAGCTCTGCTTCTCAGGCATGGAACATTTTTCTCCCTCTCTGTGTTGAACCATACAATAATGTCAACTGAACATCAATCTGGGCCATGTGTGCTCTCCTGGAGCATTCTCTGGAAGGGATCATAATGGTCGATATGAAGGTGCATCATCGCTGTTGTTGTACACAGTGCCTTTCATTAGAAAAAAAAAAGTCCCTGCTTTAACAGCTGATGACATGTTTATATGCGTCTGTGTAATTTGTAACTGTCGATCGATGTCTATATAATACGTGTGTTGATATCAATCCATCTTATTCTTAAATTTGTTCTATAGCTTTAAACTCCATAACAAGAGGAAATATGCATCCAGCTGAAACATATTTCAGAAAGTCATGTATGGTTCAAGAAGATTTCTCATCTCAAATCAAAATTATAATCCCCCATAACAAAAGACCTTCCTTCCAGGAATGAGTGAAGGGAAACATCTATGAAAATCTTTTGAAAGGATTATATCGCTTTTCTTAAGTTTAGGCAATCGAAACTGCACACAGTGTCTCCGATGTGGTCTCAGCAATGCCCCGTATAGATGTAGTAAAACATTCCTCATTAAACGTGATAACCTTTGCCAGAAACAGCATCATTCCACTTACCTTCCAAATCACTTGCTGCATCTGCAGACTGATTTCATATGATTCATGTCCCAGGAACATGAAAACGGCCAGTATCACAGAGTTCTGCAATCTCTCCCCATTTAAATTGTTCACCATTGTTTTATCCTTCCTGCCACAGTAGACAACTCACCTTATGTTCTTCCTGCTGAAGGTTTGCTCACTAACCTTCCCTGTCTGTATCACATTGCAGACTCAGTGCCTCCATTTGACAACATCTTGAATGATCATTTTGGTGATGCGCTAATTGAGCTTTGCGCCATTCAGTTCCCTTCCACCAGATCTTTGATACAGATTATTTGTCATTGATGATCCCACAGTGATCTCTAGAGAACTGCATTAGTTACAGTTTTGCAACCTGAAAATAAATATTTACCTCTACTCTATTTCCTGTTAGTGACAGCTTCCCCGTTCCTGTGTAGCACCGAAGGTGGGTTGAATAGTCTCCTCCTGGGCTGTGTAATGTACTCAACGAACTGAATTCCTTCATTCTCTATTCCTTTGTAACTTCTTCGAGGGGCAGAATGGTCTCCTCCCGTCTCATTGTAATGATCCTGCCTGACTGAAAGGGGTGGTCCCCTACTTTGTAACAGCATCGAGGGTGGATTGAGCGAACACACATAGGGTAGGGGCAGCAGTATATCTCTGTAACAGCTGCGAGGGGTGGATTGAGGGAACAACACAAGGGGAAGGAGCAGCAGTATGTCTTTGTGATAGCCTTGAAGGGTGGATAGAGGGAACAGCACATGGGGTAGGGGCAGCAGTACATCTCTGTAACAGACTCAAGTGTGGATTGAGGGCACAGTGCATGGGGTGGGGCAGCAGTTGTCCTTTTGGCTGCACCATTCAGAATGCTCATAACTAATCCGATTGTGTCTGATATCCGGATTTGGTCTGTACCCAATAATCATTGACTCTCCAGTCCAGCAAAGATCAGTCAAGCTCAGCGTTGAACATCTTCATAACCGAGTATTCACTGCTCCCTGAGGATGAGTACACCACAGATAGCACAACACTAAAGTGAAAGGGACGTCCTTATTTCATTGTGGGACTCTTTGTTTTAAACCGTGTTAACCTTACATCAAATCACCACTTCTTTTCAGACATAAGGACACAATAATTAGGAATAAACATAAAGCATTCTGGACTTCAAACCTGTCCCACATTCCCGCTGACCATTTCCAATCAAATATGTATCAAACCCAGCCTGTGCTGCTGTCTCAGGTAGAGAATCCCTAATAGCATTACACCACAAGAACATTAAAGCAAGGAGCATAATGAGGCCATTCGACCCATCGAGTCTAAAATTGCGTTAAATTATTTTTATATGTACCTCAATCTTATTCTTCTGCCTTCTCCCTAGAATCCTTGATATCCTTACAAATCCAAAGCATATCGATTTGCGTCTTAATGACACTAGTTTCTGTTCCTCTGGGACTGCGTGTGTTTGTGTGTTTGCGTCTGCATGTGTGTATGTGTGTGTACGTGTGCGTATGTGTGTGCATGTCTATGCGTGTGTGCGTGTATATATGTGCGTGTCCATGTGCTTGTTATCTGTGTGTTTGTGTGTCTATGTCTGTCTGTCTGTCTGTGTATCAGCCTGTGTGTTTCTTAACTGTCTTTGTGTCCATTTGTATGTGACGGTATATATCTCTATGTGTTTCTACCTGTGTGTATGCCTATCTCCTTGTAAGTATTGTGCGCGTTCGCATATTGGGTTGTTTCCCAATAGTTCTGTGTATTTGTATGTCTGCATCTTCTGTGCAGTGAGGTATCGGTGTCCTTTTTTTTGGAAGTGAAAAGACTGTAATTGGAACTGTCAGTGGGTTTAAAGTGAGAATTGTCTTTCACTGAGCACTGCTCCTTAATCGGTCGGTGGGTTATGGATGTTTCAGAATCTCCACACGAGGCGTCCCTGCCCTCTCTGGCTCGTACCAGTGTCCTACACACTTGGCAAGGGGAGGGGGTGAGGGAGTGGATATCGGGCACTCCAACACACGGCTTTGCCTTTCTGCCCATTTCCAGGCTCTTCCTCCTGGAATGGGAGAAAGGGAGGGTTGGAGGGAGAGTGGGAATGGGTGACCCTGCTGTTAGTGCTGGTGTAGTTGGGGGGAATTGTGAGGTGTCTGGAATTAGTCAGTCAACAGTTTTTAATTCATATAGTATTATTAGTGTGGGGGATATTGCGTAGGTGAGAGAGAAAGTGAAGAAGAAAGTTACTGAATTCAATAGTGAGAGTGGTCGTGCCTGAGCCTTATTTGGAGATAGAGCGTGAACCTTGTTCGGGGGTAAGTGCTATAACAGATATACAGTGAGTATGAGCGAGCAGAGAGTATACAGTACCTCTTATCCTGACAGAGCGGGGAGGATATCAATGCATATCCTGTATTGCAGGACATTTCTTCAGATCATCTCAGCGTCGAGGTGAGGCTCCCCGAATGTCTTGTCCAAGTTTTTCACTAATAACGACACAGACCTCAGCTTCCACAGAATCAGTTTAGGTAGAGCTTACAGATAGCAAGGAGAAGCAAATATTGTTGTGTTATATACCAAACCAAAACGCTCGCAGAAAACCTGAGCAACATATGCTCTGGAAATTAGATACGTAAGTATTGTGGATACTGCAATCTTATTGGATGGTCTCAAATTGCATCTGGACTGCGTTAACTAAGTGACTGCTCATTTGTGAAAAATAAATTCCGTAAGTTTATATGAGGTGGGTTGAAGAGTATGTTGTGAAGAAAACTAGAGAGCAGGTTACATTGGATTTGGTATTGTCTGGTCCGAATGATGAATTAATAACCTTGTAATGAAGCAGATTTTAAGGAATAATAACATTAATAAAGTGCATTTTACAAGGCGTCTGCGCACAATAGAGAATGCTTGAACTTTCTAGTTAAACATCATGGAAGACTGGAGGCTAGAGGGTCAAGATAGCTCAAGTGAATTTGGAAAGTACAAAATAACATTCAGTGCGAGACAAGCAATGGTTGTTAGGGTCATAGAGTGCGAAAGCACTGAGACAGGCCCTTCAGCCCAAACTATCCATTCTGAACAAAATGCCCATCCACGCTAATCCCATTTCTCTGCCATTGCCCCGTATCCTTCTAATCCTTTCCTATCCGAATATTTGTCCAAATGCCTTTAAATGTTGTGAATCAATCACTTTCCCTGGTAGCTCATTCCATATGTTTGCAAAAAGGTTGTTCCTTAGATTCTCTTTTATTCTTTCTCCTCTGACTTTAAACTGATCTGTGATTGCCCAACCTCGGGGAAAACAAGACTAGCTACTTTCGCTCTATCCATGACTTCAATATGATCCTCCCTCAGTCTCACACTCACACAAAATTAAAATGTCCTAGCTTGTCCAACCTGTCCCTATAACTCAGTCCATTGAGTCCTTGGCAACATCCTTATTTTTTTTTTCTGCATTCTTTCCAGTTTAATAACATCCGTCCTTTAGCAAAGTGAACAAAACTGAACATAACGCTACCAATATGGCCTCAGCAGCGTCCTGTATAACTGCAACATACCTCCCTAATTTTGATACTCAATGAAATACACTGATTAAGGCCAATGTGCCAAAAACGTTCTTCACTGCACTGTCGACCTCTGAATCAACTTCCAGAGAACCATCCACCTGAATTCCGAGGTCCCTCTGTTCCACTACATTCCTAAGGACCCAACCATTCACCATGAAACTCCAACCTTGATTTGAATTTCTAAAATGCAAGAACTTACACTTTATTAAAATCCATTTGCCATTTCTCAGTCCACTTCCCCAGCTGATCAAAGTATTGCTGTAATTTCTGAAATTTATGATAACCTTCCTCACTCGCCATGATGCTGCCTATTATAATGTCATTTTCAAAATTACAAATCATGCCTGTACATTCTCATCTAAATCATAGACATATGTAATATGCAGTGGTCCCAGCACCAACCCCTGAGGTATTCCACTCGTCACAGGCCTCCAGTCTGAACAGCATTTTTCCAGTATTACCCTCTGCTTCCTACCATCAAGCCAATTTTGTACCTAATTTGCCAGCTCCCGCTCAATTCCATGTGATCTCACCTTTCAGAGCAGCAGAACATGTGGAACCTTATTGAGGCCTTACTGGAATCCATATAGACTATGTATACCACCCTGCCCTCCTCAACATTGCTGATCACTTGATCAAAGAACTCCAATCAATTTATGTGTCATGATCTCCCATGCACAAAGACGTGCTGAATTTTATGAAGGGCATTTGCCCGAAAGATTCATTTTCCAGCTCCTCGGATGCTGCCTGACCTCCTTTGCTTTTCCAGCACCATTCTAATCATACACCGAATCACATCCTGTCTTTCCAAATGCATGTATATCCAATCTCTCCGAATCTTCTCAAGTAACTTACCCACTAGATTTTAGGTTTTCTGTTCTTTAGTTCCCAGGTTTACCTTTGTAGCCTTCCTTGAATAAGGGCGCAGTATTCGCTACCCTCCAGTCGTCTGGGACCTGACCAGCGATGATGGAAAAGACCCAACCAGGGCTCCCGCAATTTCTTATCTATCCTCCTGCAATGTTCCTGAATATATCTGGTCAGGACCAGGAGGTTTTAGAAATACTGCAAAGTCTGAAAAATACGTCTATTTATTTACGGTACAAACACCAAAAAGTGAGAAAGTGACCCAATGATGGTTAACATCACAAATTAGAAAATTTATTAATCATAGGAAGTGACTTCAGAAGAATTCCAGATATTGTGGAAACCTGTGAAGTCTCAGAAGTTTACGATCCAGAAAAGGAAGGCCATGAAACTGATAAGGAAACCAAAAAGAGAGCATACCTGCTAACACACAGGAACACAAAGACTGCATAAATCAACGATCTATATTTCAAAGGAAACAAAATAAAAGCAAGGTCAAGTATGGAAATTTGTAATTGGGAGAGTAGAGTTCATTGTGGAGAACAGGGAAATGGCCAAGAAAATAACCAGTTACTTTGCATCTGTCTCCATGGAGTAATATCCAGGAAATCACCCAGTAATTCCAAGTGACCATATTGGCCTTCTGAAGCTAAAGACAAAAAGTCAATTCAAATTTGTAACAAGGTAGTACTTGAAGATGTAGCTGGATTGAGCATTGCTAACTCTAACGAAACAGATGTACTTCTCATCAAAACGTCAGAAATAAATCCCCAACAGTGGTATTAATTGCACTGTCGATGACTGTGTTTTGTTTTCCTGTACATTCTGCAGAGGCCAGAAACTATTGTGGATAAGCGTGAACCAAGCACTGTAAATGAATGGAAGGGATCCAAACAGCTACAAAAGGAAGAAGACATAATGTGGAGAACTGTAGACCAATTAATCAACATCTGTAGGGAAACTGTTGAAATCTATTACACAGGATGACATTTTTGATATTTAGAAATTAACATCAACAGTGGAGAGAATCAGCATGCATTTCTGATAGAGAAATCATACTTGATAAACTTCGGAATTGTTTGAAGTTGTTTCTTACAACATAGATAATGGGAAACCAGTAGAAGTTGCAGATATTGGGTTTTCGCAAGGATTTCTCAGTGAGTCCGTAAATGCAATGAATGTGAAGGGTATTTGGAGGAAGATATGTAAGTGGAAAGTTAAAGTTTGGTTTGCCTTCATTTAAGAGAGTCAGAACATTGATGTAAAGACATGTTGAAGCAGTTTCACAGCGTGTTGATAGGACTATACTTGGAGTATTGTGCACAGTTTTGGTGACCGAATCTCAGAAAGAACATACTGACCACAGAGGACGTTCAATGGACATTCTCCAGATTAATCCCTCAGACGGTGAGATTACCTAATGAGGAAACTCGGCCTGTGTTCTCTAAAGTTTCAAAGAATGAGAGCTGGGTCACAGTGAAATTTTGAAAATTCACAAAACATATGACAAGTTGGAAATGAACAGAACTCTTCCCTCGCTTTCTAATCCACATTAAAGGCAAATAATGGCAGGATCTTGGACAGGCCATTTAAATCTGCAATAAGGAGGAAATTCATCATTTGGAGGGGACTAATTGACACAGGGGCACGGAAGCTTACTGGCAGGCAAGATCAGTGAGAATCTCCAGATATTCTATAAGAGTGTCCAGCAGAACAGAATAACCAGGGAACAGGTAGGACTCATTAGTGATTTGCCAAGGTGCAACCAAATCAACTTTAGTGGGAGGAGACAGAAGGTGGTCGTAGAAGGCTGTTTGTGTTTGGAGGCTAGTGTCCAGTGGTGTACCACGGGGATCATTGCTGTGTCTCTTAATATTTGTGATTCGGAGGTGTTGGTGTTGGACTGGGGTGGACAAATTTAAAAAATTGCATAACACCGGGTTATACTCCAAAAGGTTTATTCAGAGGCACAAGCTTTTGAAACACTGCTTCTTCAAAAGGTGGTTGTGCGCTTGGGTGAAGCACTTCAAAAGCTCGTGCCACCGAATAACCTGGTGTGATGCAATTTTTAACTTTGTCCATCCCAGTCCAACACCAACACCTCCGAATCACAAATATTAAGAGACACAGCACTGATCCCCGTGGTACACCATTGGACACTAGTCTCTAAATAAATAAGCTGATGTTTTGTGATTTTACGCATTATCATACAGGTTGCAGCTGTGAATATGGACGAAAGGTTGGGGGTGACATAAGTAAGTTTGTGTTTGATACAAAGATTGTCCGGGTGGTTGGCTGTGAGGAGGAAGGCCTTATGTTACAGGAAGATACAGATAGAATGGTCAGATGGGTGGATCAATGGCAGATGGAATGTAACCCTGATAAATATGAGGTCCTGCATTTTGGAAGAATGAACAGGCAGGGGAGGACTCAATGAATGGCAGCACACTAGGAAGGTCAGAGGGTGTTTCTCCACACATCCCTGAATGTGGCTGGATAGGGTAACACACAATTTGAGAAAGCGTTCGGGAGCATAAACACAGCCTTCACATATCGAAGCATAGATTATAAGAGCTATGCGGAACTTTTGTTAGCCAAGATGGAATACTGTGTGTCATTCTGGGAGCTACATTACAGGAAGGATTTGATTGCACTGGAGGGGGTGCAGAGGAGATTCACCAGGATGTTCCCTGTGATGGAGCATATCAGCTATGGAGAGAGGCTGGATAAGCTCGGGTTGTATAGTTTGGAGCAGAGAAGGCTGAGGGGGATGTGATTCAGGAGGATAAGATTACGAGGGACATGGACGGGGTGGATAGATAACAGATGGTCCTTTTAATAAAAGGGACACACTTTTCAAGTGAAGGGTTTGAGGCTTAGTGAGGACTTGAGGACTGTTTTTCACCCAAAGTGTGCTGGGGTCTGGGAAGCACTTCGTGAGATGGGAATTGTCATGATAACCTCAAAAACATTAGAAAATACATGGTTATGCTTTTGAAATGCAATAAAATTCACAGCGACGGGTTTTCTGTTGGAAAGTGGGGCTACTTTAGACCGTGCTGTATTTCTGATAGTACAGAGTCTGTTCTTCTGTATTGTATGGCTGTGGAGGATCAATCATTCAATATCTTAAGATAGGAATTGTTGGGTTTCTGAAGAATGTCTTATCAAAGTGTATATGAGTGAACTTGTAATAGCTTTTGAAAATACGTCAATGGCAAAATTAAGAGAAAAAGGTGCAGCTTCCTTACAGTCTGATACCAGATAATTGAGGACAGGGAAATAGCAGATCAATGGAGCAAATACTTCAGTTATGCCTTCACGGAATAAAAAAAAATGAATAAAGTTTCCTTGCAATACTAGGGAACTTTAGTCTGGTGAGAATAAGGGAATAAAATGAAATTAGCAACTAAAAGGTTTTAGAGAACATATTGGACTGAAATTAATAGGCATAGAAAAAGTCAACAGAGGTTTATGAAATAGGAATTATATTTGAGCAAAATTATAGAGAAGGTATCAACTCAATACGATTGGAATCAAGAAAGATTTTTTTGATAAAGCCCCAAGCCTATTGTGCAAATTCGAATCCTATGGGACTGGGGCTAATATATGGTAATGGTTTTAGAATGGGAGAGCTGGCAGGAAACAGTGAGTAGGAACAAAACCATGTTTTTTGAATGGAAGGCTTGGAGGATATAACAAGGATCGAGATTTGGCACCCAGCTACTCCTATTACACATCATATCTTTTGGTGGAGGGGCTCAACTGCAATATTCCCAAGTCTGCTGACAGCACTAAACGATGTCAGCTTGTGAGTGAATGAGGAGGATGTAAAAAATGATTCCAAAGTGATTGGGACAAGTGGAGTGACTGGGCAAATACCTGGCAGATGGAGAGCAATGGCAGAGATGAGAGATTGTGTACTTTGATGGGATCAATTGAATGGCAGCCCATCATTTGAAAAGTGATTGGTTGAAACAATGTGATCAATAAATGAACTTAAGCTGCATTTTTGTTTATTTCTGCGCAGCATTCCGAGTCCATGTAGGTTAGTGAGTTCTGAACACGGAAGTCAATACTGGGAATGGCATTGGCATGCTGTATACAGTGTATACAGACCCAGCAAGTAGGGAGCTGTAACATTGAAAAGAATCTGGATCTCCCTGTATACCAGTCACTGAAAGCAATATTGCAGGAGCAGAATGCAGGTAGGAAGATAAATAGTTATTCACCTTCATTTCAGGGGGATTTAGAATACAAGAGTAAGGGTCATTTACTGCAACTGTGCAGGGCCTTGGTGGGACCCAATCTCGAACATTGTGCAGTGTTGTGTGCAGTTTTGGTGTCCTTACCTAATAAAGGGCAAATCTGACATTGAGGGAGTGCAGTGAAGGATGACCAGACTAATCTCTGGGATGACAGGTTAGTTGTGGGAGCAGAGTTTGGGGTGACTCGGCCTGTATTCCATGGGCTTTAGGAAAATGGGTGGAGATCTCAGTGAGATATTTTACACTCTGACAGGGTGTGACAGATTGGAAGCCAGAGATGATATTTCACTTTATAGAAAATGGTTCACGAATCGCATTGCAGTCAAATCGCGCTCCATAAACAAGAATTATCAGAGAACTCCCGATATATTGATGGGCCGAAGGCACTATATTTCATAATGTTTAAACATATTTTGGGATATGAACATTGTGTGGGGAAAACTGCATTGAGGAGATGTTCGGCCATGAAATAGCATGGGGAAAGCTCAATGTGCTGAATGACCTCCTCCTCTCCCGATGTTTCTGTGCAGTCTGTGGGAAAACTCTGTAAATGTTGTCACAAGCTCTCAGATGTTAGGAAAGATGTCTATGCAGGGACAACAGGATAGTACTTCCCATTCCCTTTTCTGATAACGAGGTTGATGCCGGGTGTTCTGTCAGGTTTTATCATTTAAGACCTCAGAGTAGTTTGATACAATTGAGTGTTTCACGTGGCCGATTCAGAGACCATGTCTGTGCGTCTGGAGTCACTTTTAGGCCAGATCAGGAATGCACGGGAGATTCACTTCCTGAAAGTATATTGGTGAAGGAGATCGATGTTTACAATCAACATTGGACACTAGATCACTGTTACTGACACCAGATTTTAGGTCTCGATACTTTATTAATTATATTTACCTTCCACCAGCTGCCAGAGCATTGGCCTGGTCTGGATTTGTAATCCAATGATATGTCCACTACAGCACCATCTCCACATGGGGACCTATCAGAAAACATACTGTCCTGATTATTTCGGTGCTACTTGATAGCTCTATCAAAAAGTATTCCCACCAATTTGACTGTCGTGATGGGACTGATGTTATGGCAATTGGTCAGATTGTAATTATTCTCCTATTCAGGGACTGGACATAGCTGAGTAATTTTCCACATTGCCAGGGAGATGTCAGAGTTGGAGATGTCAGAGTTGGAGCTGGAATAAAAGAGCTTCCCAGGGACACGGCTTGTTGTGCAGCACAGGTCTTCAGTCCTATTGCAGGAATGGTGTCAGGACACATTGCCTTTGTCGTATCTACTGTGTTCAGCTGTTTCTTCATGACTATACAGCAAATCGAATTGCTTGAAGACTGGTATCTGCGATTGTGTGGGAATCATGATGAGTGTGAGGTGGATCATCTATTCAACCCGTCTGGCTGAGGATAGTGCAGACACCACATCCTTGACTTTTTTCACTGACGTGCAGAGCTGTTCCGATATTTAGGATGAGGATGTTTGTGGAGTCCTCTCCTCCAGTAAATTGTTTAATAGTCCATCGACATTTATGTTTGGATTTGGCAGGACGACAGAGCTTAGATCTGATCTGTTAGTCTTGGGATCATTTCCCCTCTCCATCAGACATTAGGTCTGCTGGTCGGAATTTAACCAGTTAAGTGTGGTAGCTTTAATGGGTTTTCAACAGGTTTAGGTCCACGTGATTTAGACCCTGGCATGTTCACCCACACTCATCACTGAACCATGTTGGTAATGGTAGACTGATGAATTATCGTCAGGAAAATGTTACAGATTGTCGTTGAATACAGTTCTGCTTCTGCTGTTGCTGCAGCATCAAATGATAACCCAGTTTGAGTTATATTATCTCCAATTCAATTCTACTGTCTGTCCCCCAGTTCACACCGAGACCCTTTCACCCATCAGCCCTGTATTCTGTACCTAACCTGGTTTCTGATGCGGTAACACTTGCATGTTCATATTCTCATTCTGCTGAAAGCCTCTCCCTGGTGTCACACCTCTAATTTGTTCCTTTAACTCAATTCATTTAAAGTAATGATCTAAATCGCTTCTCTTCCACAATGTCAACTTCTGGATTTGAAGTGAATGTGTCTCCCTCTGTTTTTCTCCCTGACCATGATTAAGAGCTCTGTAGTGTCAGTGATGTCAGTCTTATGTAGTTTCAGAGTCAAGGAACTTGTCACCATGCGTTATTGTTCAGGTCCCAGAGTACGACACTCCATGTTGGACAGGATGTTTGAGCATCTTTGACATACTTCTTTGGAAATTGCCCAAAAACAGAAATTGTTGAAGAAATTGCAACATCTTCTGGAATGAATGCAATATTTATCTTTCAGGTACAGTGACCCTCGACAAAGCTCCCAGTTTCTCAACCAATTTTAGTATTTTTATTACCAGTATCCATAGTTATTTGTTTTGTGAAAATTTGTTTCATGCCTATTCATTTCTGGAGAAATTCAGCAGGTCTGTCAGCATCTGCAGAGACAGAGAATCCGCGTTCGCATTTCAAGCCCAGTGTGACACTTCTTCACAACTGAAAAGGATTGAAAACTTGGATTTTTAATAGCTTTCCAGAGGTGGAAGATTGGTGACAGGGAAAAGAAGGGGTGGCAAAGATAAACCGGCTTTTAGCAGTGGTGAATGAGAAGATGATATAAAATGTGCTTAAATTAAGGTGTGAATGGAGAAAGGGTTTCTCTCTATTGAGTGCGAGATAAAGAGGACACAATCGCACAAGTTCATAGGGAGGCCAGGAGAGAGAATGTTGACTATGTGGCATTTTAAAGGTCTGGCCATAAATACGTTATCACTGTCGAGAGCATCGCCCCCTTTAGACAAAGGATATCAGGTGCTTGACTTCTTATTGGCACTTGTAAGCGTTTCATGCTACCTTAGCATTGTAATAGGGAGAATAAACAAATCACGGTATGAAGTTTGGGCTGAGTATTGTTTACCTGTCATGTTTACTACAGTTTCAAATTTGCAGTATTTATCTTTAAATGCCTGTTCTTGAAGTTAGTATTGGATGGAGTGCAGAAGGTTGAGGGATGACATTATGGAAGTTTCTAAAATCATGAAAGGTATGGATAGGGTAAAGGCCAAGGTCTTTTCCACAGGATGGGGGAGTTCAACCGTAGAAGGCATAGGTTTAAGGTGAAAGAGGGAAAATTTACAAGGGACACAGGGGTAGCGTTTTTACACAGAGGGTGGTGTGGGTATGGAATGAGCTGCCAGAGGAAGAGTGGTAGATGCATGTACAGCTAAAACATTTAAAACACATTTGGACAAACATATGGATGAGAAACATTTAGAGGCAATTGGGGCCAAATGAAAGCAGATGGGACTAGCTTAATTTGGAAAACCTGGCTCACATGGACACGCAGGTTCAGAGTGGTTTTGTGAAAGGGAAGTTATATTTTACTCTGTAAAATCATGCAAAGTATTTCTGGAGATGCCTGAGAATGTAACAAGCGGATTGATAAAGGGGATCTGGTGGACACCAGGCTTTCCAGAGTTTTTCCACAAGGTATTACAAAATAAAATTCTTACACAAGACAGAAGCTCCTAGGATGATGGAGAATGTATTAACATGGGATGATGATTGCTTAACATATAGAAATCGGAGAGTCAGAATTAATGGATCTTCATGATAAAGGTGTATCTGCTGGAGAACCACAGCTATCAGTCCGATGGCATCAGTTATTTACACTCTATACTGAGAGTCTGAAGAAGGGAGCTGAGTATACATCCGAGTTCGAGGATGACACTGAGAAGCAAAAGGCAGGCTGTTATTTAATGGAGAGGACTTCCAGAAAAGGAACAGTACAAAGGGATTGGAGTGTTCCTGTGTATGAAACATAAAGTCAGCATGCTGGTGCAGCAAGTAACTAGGTTGGTTCATTAGCCGGTTTCCAGGGATGAAAGGGTTGTGTTATTGAGAATCTGTAAAATGGAGAGGCGATTATTCATTGGGGTTTAAATGAATGAGGAGTGATACTGCTGAAAAATACAAGACACAGAAGGGACTTGAGAATGTAGATATTGAGAAGTTGTTACCATTCCTGAGTGGAGTCTCGAACTCGATGACATAGATACCCAATATGGAACATCGATTGCTATCTGAGATGAAAGTGATGTCTTCTCTCAGAAGGTAGCGAATGTCTGGGATTCCCTAACCCAGAGAGTTGTGGAGGGATGCAAGGAGTTGGCAAGAAAGTGGAGTTAGACCTGGAGTAGATCAACCATGTTCGTAATAAATGACAGGGCAATCTTGAGGGGCCGAATAGCCTACTCTTGTTCCAATTTAGTAATTTCACTTGTTATGCTTTTGCTAAGTAACTGGTTATTTTCCCGGAAGTTGTGTTGTGTAATGCTACATTCGGGTGAGCAGAGGATTTGTTTAAGTTAGCGCTGGGTGGGGTATGGAGGCTGTATTCACAGCAAATCTGGGTCTGTAACACGACCCACATCTGGAGCAGACGTTGCGGAGAGGGGAAGCCTGGAAACAGAGATTGGGGGTGAGTGCCACTTCCTGACCCAGCCTGGATTTTCCAAGTACATTTCCAAAACTGCACCTAACCATCGGAGTGGCCCTGATCTGCCCCTGTGTAGCAGGTCCGAAGGGCTGATTGGAACATCAGAACATAGGGCTGAGGGACACGAGTGGGCCATTCGGCCCTTTGAAACTACTCAACCAGTAAATAAAGTCGTGGCTCATCTCATTGTGGTCCAAGCAGCAATTTTCTCTCCTTGCACCATTATCACTGATTCACCTGTCTATGGAAAATCAGACGAAGCCAGCCTCGATATAATATAAAGATTCAGCCATCACAAACTTCTGGGAAAGAGAATTCCCACTTCAATGAATTCCCACTTTGGGATTTTTTTCTCACTCCAGTTGTGACTGAGGATGGAGGGTGTCACTCTTTCCTTTTCTCGTCCCACTCTTCCACTGCTCACAACAAATTAAAAATGTAACCAGGTTGGTGACGTCGCCGATGATAAAGGTCTCAGACTGGGTTAGGTTCAGTGATTAGAACAAGTCAGGCAGATTTCATTAGTCAGCCACAAGTTACTAACAGAACTAACGGAGGAGTATGGTAGATCTGTTGGTAGCACTGCTTCCTCACATCACCAAGGAGCTGGATTCAATTCCAACCTCGGGCGACCCTCCATGTGGAGTTTGAACATTCTCCCCATGCCTGTGTTGGTTTCCTCCCAGTGCTCCAGTTTCCTGCCACAGTCCAAAGATGTGCACTTTATAGTGGAGTGCGAATAGTGCCCAGGGATGTGTAGGTTAGGAGGGTAAGTTATGGGAAATGCCGGGTAACATCGATACGATTGGGGGACACGTCCAGGTGGGATGCTGTTTGTTGGGTCAGTGTGGACTTAATGTACGGATGTCCTGCCTCCACACTTTAGAGGTTCTACGACAATGACAATAAATTTGGCCTTTTCAAACACCCAGTGGGTACATACCTAATCCACTCTTATCAAGGTCTTGTATGTTTCATTCTCATTCCAAGAGTAACCTGTTAAGGCCTTCATAATATAAGCCCTTCACCCCAGGAAGGCGTGAAATGAAATATCTCTGAACTACTTCCAATGTAATTACATCCTTTCTCACATAAGGAGACACAAAAAAACTATTGTCTCACTCAGACCATAATTTTTATAATTGTTTTCTCAAAGTGCTGTGAGTCATTGGAACACTCTTCCCCACAGACCATTGGAGGCAGAAATATTGAATATTTTTGAGGCACAGATGGAAGGTTCATAAATAACAACAGAGTCAAGGATTATCGAGGAATGGGCAGCAATGTGCAGTGTGGGGGAAAATGTAGACAGTGGTATCAAATAACACGGCTTCAGAATCTCCAGGAATATAATGTAAAATGAAATGATAATATCGATAAAATGTTAAGAGGGAATACAAGATGGCGGCGATTCAGAAGGTCTGGTTTGCTGGGCTCTGCATCAACACACGGGCAAAGTGGTTCTCTAACCCACCCCATCCCTGGCATTTAATTAAAATTGAACGCTAAAAGAGTGATGGAATCTTTATTAATCCCGTTTTATCAAGTGGAAATGACAAAACATGGGAAAGGATTGATTAAGTCCCAACACATGGTGCACCCGTCAGAAGCATCGAGCATGCCTGAGGCTGTAACTGCAACCCACTCTGCTCGTTCCATGGACCCAGTTACTCACCAGGCTTTAGTCACTGAGTTCACCAAGTTATGCGAAATGATTGAAGCCATGATTGAAGAAAGGTTGAAGCCACAGCAGTGGCTGGAGCCGTTCTCAGCCGTGCTCCAAAAACATGAGCAGCAACTTGACAGCCTTGGAAACAAAACAGACGATGTCAAGCGCCGAACTGCAAGGGCAGAGACCGTCATCGATTCCTCTCGGGAGAGGATCGTCGCCATTGAAAAGCAGGTCTGCTCCTTAACTGAACAATATGACGACCTCGAGAACAGGGGTAGGATGAAGGATATTCACATCATCGGTTTGCTGGAGTGGACAGAAGGTGGTCAGCCACTGAGTTTTTTCAAGAACTGGCTGCAGCGATTCCTTCACTTCTAAACTGAGGAGCGACAGGTGAAAAGTGAGACAGTTCATCGGGTTACGGCGCGGAAGTCAGACTCAGACCAACGCCTTCATCCTGTCCTTGTTCGATTACACAGTTGTGGGGACAAACAAAGACTCATGGAATCTTCCAGAACCCAGGGGAAAGATCTGATGGCTTTAATTCACGAGGGCTCCAGTATTATGTTCTTTTAGGACTTTTCAACGGCGGTGATTCAGGAAAGAAAATCTTTTGATGATATCAAAAGAAGAGTAAGGAAACTCGGGATTCAATATTCGTTACGGTACTCAGTGGTGCTCCGTATTGCTTTCAATGGATCCACGAACTCGTCTGACTCTCCAGAGAAAGCGAAAACTGTGTGGACATTTTAAAGTAAGCTGGATATTTAGATAATCATGTTTCTCTCTTAAAGAAATTTTGTTGGATTTTTCTGCTATTAACCAGTGTTAAATTATAGCCAGGAATGGGTAGAGTACTCATTTTTAACTTCTTCATTAGTATTACTACTCTTTTTTTCTTTCTTTGCTTGTGTCTGGGGTGCAGCTCAAGCTGGAGGGAGTTACAAAGGTAGTTGTGATGACTAAGTGCCGACCGAAGGGCAGTTCAAGCCTGATTTTTGTTGTTAACTGCCCTGGATTCCATATTGGTAGCGGGCAGAAGATAAAGTTTTGAGGTTATGTAAGCATCCCCAGTGGGCGGTGGGGATTAAATTCCCCAACCGAGTGTCATTGGTATTTTGGATTTTATTTCGTTCTTTGGATTTTTACGTGTTTAGCTTTGGAAAGTTTTGAGAGCTTGTTAGTTGTAGTAGTATTAGTTTGTACAGTTTTTAGGCCCAATGAGTCTTTTTTTCATTAATGATCAGCGTTGTGTAATTCGATGTGAAACTCTAGAGTTGAAATGTTGCTACAGTGTGTTTAGATTAGATTACTTACAGTGTGGAAACAGGCCCTTCGGCCCAACAAGTCCACACCACCCCTCAAGCACAACCCACCCATACCCCTACATTTACCCCTTACCTAACACTATGGGAATTTAGCATGGCCAATTCACCTGAACTGCACATCTTTGGACTGTGGGAGGCAACCGGAGCACCCGGAGGAAACCCACGCAGATACGGGGAGAACGTGCAAACTCCACACGCTTAGTCACTTGAGGCGGGAATTGAACCCGGATCTCTGGCGCTGTGAGGCAACAGTACTAACCACTGTGCCACTGTCCCCGCCATGGATAATGATGTGCTTAAATGTTGTACGTGGAACATTAAGGGGAGCCATCTGCCAGTCAAGAGGAAAAATGTACTTTCTCGTCTTAAAACAGAGAGGGTGGATGTTGTCCTATTGCCGGAGATGCACCTTGATGACAAGGAACATTTGACGTTATAGCAGGGTGGGTTTGATGGAGTTTATTTCACATCTTTTAACACTAGGAGTAGGGGAGAAGCCATACTAGTGAAGAAGAGTCTTCCATTTAAATGACTAGATTGTATTAGACACTCACGGAAGAATCATCATTCCCAAAGTCTTGAAATATGGGAAATAATACAATATTTTGAATGTTTATTGCTCCCTGGCGCACTGTCTTAAAATCCTGAAAGATGCATTATGCAAAGTAAGTTATCTTGCATCATGGCACATTATTGTAGAAGGAGATTTCGACTGTCTTATGGCCCCACGATGGACAGAATGTCCAAAGGTCTCCAGTTACCCTCGTTATAATGTAAGCAATTAGTGGGTTAGAGCTGGTGGATACCTGGAGGCAGATCTACCTCACAAGTAGGGATTTTATTTTCTTCTTTAACCCGCACAAATGCCACACGAGGGTTGATCTCTTCCTCATCCCTGCAACAATCTTAGACACGGTGACATCCTGCACAATTGGGAATATTACCCCAACATTCCTGCCTCAGAATTAAGATAGAAATCACATAAGATTATGTTGTATGCAGATGAGGGTCTCATGTTTTTGTGAAATCCCACAGTTTCGGCAGCTCACGTGATGCAATGCATTAATTCGCTTATCGCCTTTTCGGGCTATAAGATTAATTTTACAAAGTTTGTGGCCATGCCTATGGGAGGTCTCAGGGAAATACCTGATATTGAAAGCAAATCCTGTTTTCCTTTTAAATGGTCACTGGCGTGGTTTCCCTATTTTAGTATATTCATTGCATCTGTCTTTGATCATTTATTTAACGTGAACTATGTCCATGTGTTTGACAAAATTAAAAAAGACGTTCAAAGATGTGAGGCACTTCCAACATCCTGGCTAGGTCGGATAGCTGTTCTTAAAATGAATGTCCTTCCTCATTTACTAGACCGTGTGTGAATGCTTCCTTTGATGTTTCCTAGACAGACACTTATGAGACTTTATGGCTGGTTTAGCTCTTTTATTTGGCACCATAACTGACTCTTTATCAAGCTAACCAAATTGCAACTACCCCACAGATTGTGGGGAGTAGATCTCCCAGATTAAAAGCTATCAGTTAAGCTCTTTATTATCCTATGTTAGTGTCTGGGCCACTGAGGACTCGGCGTCAATACGGTTAGATATTGAACTCTGTCAGACAATGTGAACCCTTATTAGTCTGTTGTTCTTAGACAAAATGACAACATTTATGGAGTATTGTCATAACCCAATAATTATCAATAAAGTTAAAGCATGAATGACAATGAGTCAGATCGAGGGCATTACAGCCAAAATCTTGTTTCTTACCCCTATAATTGGTATACCAAGTTGGCAACCGGGGATAATGGATTCCATGTTTAAACAGTGGGAATCCAGGGGTGTACCTTGCTTCAGTGATTTAGAATTAATCGAATCCCTACAGTGTGGAAACAGGATGTTGGGCCCAACAAGTTGACTTCGACCCACCCAGACCCAGTCTCCTACCATCCTATATTTACCCTGACTAATGCCCCAACCTACACATTCCTGAAGACTGTGGGTAATTTATCAATAGCCAATTCATCTAACCTGCACATCTTTGGATCCTGGTGCTGTGAGGCTGCAGTGCTATCTACTGAGCCACGACATTTTTTTTCAGGGAGAAAGAATGACTTCATTTGATCAAATAACTCGTTCGTGTGGACTGCCTAGTAGAGACCTGTTCAGTTTGTTTTTGTTTTCAGATCAGAGATTTGATTTTAAAGAAAACACACTTTTAACAGACTCTTACAGACCCGATAGAGATAAGCGGGTGTTTAGTGCTCAGAATGCATTCTCTGTCAGTACCCTTTAACGTTAGTTGGAGAGTGTCCCCTCAGACAAGACTGTGCAGCTTTGTGATGTCTGCGAGAGAGAGCTGGGGTTCAGAACACCTCGGAGTCATGGGAGGATATTTGTGAAAATGTTCGAAGGATTTTGATCTCTCATAGGACCCATTCTATGCAGTTGAAAATTCTTCATAGGGTCTATCTGACCCCAGATTGTCTCTCAAAATGCAAAGTGGGATTATCTTCAGCATGTACTAAATGCAGAATGACTACAGGCACTCTTACTCATTGCTTCTTGTCCTGCTTCAGGCTTCATCTATATTGGAGCACTGTTTTAGGTGTGATAGAGTGGGTCGAGGCGACTGAATTGGAAAATGGACCCGGTTTTTCTTTTCCTGGGTAAAGCCCAATGTACTTTACAGAGATGCACATGAGGAAAAAATATATCCTTACTTTCTGTGCTAGGAAAAATGTTCTGTTGTGTTGGATGTCTGAAAACTCCGGGTCTGTTGGGTCGTCGTAGGTTCTTCATGGAGAATATCCCTTTGGACTTTATCACCAGTGTGGTGCATCAAAAAAACAGAGATTTATATAAGACATGGCAGCCCTTTTTGAATTACCACGATACAGGTTTATCTGTCACATTAAGAAGGGCTTGTATATAGCCATGACGTTATGGTCTAATGAATCTAAGATCCAGCGAGGAAGAATTATGAACTTAAAAATTTGTATCAGTTAATGCTCTTGAAGAACGAGAGCTATTGTTTTGTTATGCTGACCTGTATTATTTATTCATTATTTATTGTTTATTTTTGTTTTTTTTCTCTGCCTATTTAGTGTTTTTAACTTGTTTTGTATGTACATGCACATGAGTGTAATTTTGATCAGCTATTTAAGTTGGGTTATTATAATATTTAAAATCTCTTTTTCAATAAAATTACTATTTTTTAAAATTAAAATGCTAACATTGATAGACTAGAGTCCCAAAGAACTTTTATTAGAGAGACCACTCATGCTGGTTTACCGTGAGGGTCACCATATTTCGGGTGATGGGGTGACGTTGAGAGAGCATCCCCTTCATGGTAACCTCTGTCAGTGTGAGGAACTGAACCTGCGCAGTTGGCCTCCCTCTACATCACAAACCTGCCGTCCAGCCAACTGAGGGGCGACAGAGCAACTGATACAGACAGAAGCAGTCACAGACAAAGGGCAAGAGAAACTTTCATAACAATGAAAAGGGGACAATTCAGATAATGGTCAAGATAACGGCTGAGGGTTAAAACGTTCTCGGCTCGAAATTGTATTTTATAACAAGACGTGCTTAGAAGCTGACTTTGATTTAATATTATTAAGGTGAGTCAAATGAAATAAAAAGAATTACTAAGTGTGATTGGACATTCTATAACAAAAAAAAAGTGTAGATTTTCGTTTGGTCTGTGTAAAGCATGCTGACCGTTGCATGAAAGTATATAGCTGATGGAATATATTGTTAGGAGAGTGCATTCCTTCGGAAATGCCCTCGAACAGGCGCTTGAAGAAAACTGGGGTAAAAGTGCCTGAGTGCCGTCTGGTCAGGTGCAGGAACCCAGGGAGTTAAATGACTAAAACCTCCTGTAACATGGAGCTGAGAAAACCATCAGATTCGCCGATTATTAAATGCTAGAGCAGTTTTGCAGGGAAAAATCACCTCAGCGTGGTTTGAATGGTGTGTGATTTGAATTGTGTGTTTGTGTGGGGTGGGTGCGTATTGCAAACGAGTGATAGAGAGAGAGAGAGAAGGCGCTGCAGTGAGCGTGTTGGAGCATGAGCCTTGTTTGGGGGTCGGTGCTGTTACAGATATGCAGTGACTGTGGGGGAACAGAGAGAATACGGTGACCCTTATCCTGACTGAGCGGGGAAGGTAATTGATCCATGTCCTGTATTGCTGGACATTTCTTCAGATCGCAGATGCTGCACTGAGCTGGGTGGTGAGCACAGACCATGCTCGGTGGGTCTGGTGGTATGGCCCCCTCTGGGAAGGAAATGGTCCCCCTCTGTACTAGCCCATCCACTATGCCCGCCGTGTTCTGTCAACAAACCGTGGTGTAATTTCCCCTTATGTGCCATGCTCGGGGTAATCTGTGCAGTACAGCACCAACCTGAGAAAGCTCAACCGTGTGCCCCTTGGCCTTTTAAAGATGGCACCAGTGCCAGGGATGACGGAATATCCAGGGGCACCCGGGCGACTGTGTTTACCTGCAGTCATGATGGGTGGGAGATTCGGGCTGGTATTGAATGAGAGGGACGCCATGGGGTGGGGTAGGTAGCTAATGAGGTGAGTTCGATAAGATAGCACCAGGAAACCAGCTCAGGTTCGTCCAGACAATCCCTCTGTCACACTCAATAAAAATGAAATTGAGACAAATTACTGTTTTATACAGCTCAATATGTCGAAGACTCTGCAGTTCTCCCTCCCAGTTGCAAAGCTACAGGACAAATGCTCATTCAAAAATCTCCATCGCCTGAACTCACACTAATATACCATTCACTGATAATTCTTCATAATACTGACCCGCGTTGCATGATACTGTCGAAATGTCTTCATTTCAGCATTCTGGAAACAGTAAACATATCTTTCCATGACATTTTTTCTCGCTCTCCCCCTCCCTGTCTCTTTCCCAAAACACACGGATTTACAGTCACACGGTTCTACAGACGGAAACAGGCCCCTTCGGCCCAGCTGTTCCATGCCAAACAAAATGTCCATCCACATTCATCCAATTTCTCTGCCCTTGCTCTGTATCCTGTAATCCTTTCCTATCTGTATTTGTCCAAGTGCCTTTTCAATGTTGTTATTGTACCCAGCTCAACCACTTCCACTGACAGCTCAGTCCATATGTGTACCATTATCTGTGTGAAAGAGCTGCCCCACGGGTTAATTGTTATTTTATTCCTCTCGAAGCATTAACGGATGTCCTCTAGAACTCGATTGCCCAACATTGCAAAAAAAAACTTGATGTGTTCACCTCTATGCACGTCTCATAATTTGATAAGATCTACACTTCTATTAGAACCCCTTCGGTTTCGTAGGTTGTAAAGAAATAAGTTCTGACCTGTCCATAATCTCCCTATAACTAAAAACCCTTTAGCCCAGGAAACATCTCTGAAATTTCTATTACACTCTTTCTAATTCAATAATATCCTTTCTACAGCAAGGAGAACAAAACTGAACCCGATACTCCAACTGCAGCCTTACCAACATCCTGTACAATTCCAACATAATGTCCCAACCTCTATACTCAATGCGCTGATGAAGGCCAGCGTGCCAACAACGTTCTTCACTGTCCTGTGTATCTGTGACTCAAATCTCAGACAACCGTGCACCTGATCTCTAATGTCCTTTTGTTCCACAACACTCCTTAAGGCACTTTCATTCATCATTAAACTCCTACCTGAATTTGACTTTCCAAAATGCAAGACGTCACACTTAAACTATATTAAACTTCACATGCTATTTCTCAGCCCACTTCCCCAGCTGGTCAAGATACTGTTGCAATTTCTTTTAATATTCCTCACTGTAAATTATGTCTCCTATTTTAGTGTCATCTGCAAACTTACTAACCTTGCGTTGTGCACTCTGGTCCAAATCATTGGTATAGATAACGAGCAGCAATGGGCCCAATACCGACCCCTGAGGCACTCCACTAGTCACAGGCCTCCAGTCCGACAAGCATACCTCCACCATAGCCATTTACTTCCTAACGCCAAGCCAATTGTGTCGCCAATTTGCCAGATTATCTTGGAGTCCATGCGATCTAACCTGCCCGAGCAGACGACCATGTGGAACCTTATGAAAGGCTTTACTGAAATCCATATAGAGTATGTCCACCACACTGCCCTCGTCAACCTTCCTGGTCACTTCCTCAAAAAACTCGAACAAAATTTGTAAGGCATGATCTGTCATACACATAGCTATGCTGACTGTTCAAGTCAAACTGTCTTTCCAAATGCATGCATATCTTATCTCTCAGAAGCTTCTCAAGTGGTTTACCGAAAACAGAAGTGAAGCTTACTGGTCTATATTTCCCGGTTTTTCTTTGTAGCCCTTCTTGAATAAGGGCATAACATTTGCTACTGCCCAGTCTTCCGGGACTTTCGCCCCTGACCTGTTTTCTCTAGCCTCTTGCAGTGCTCTTGGATATATCTGGTCAGGACCAAGACATTTATTTGTATTTATTTGGCTTTATGCATTCAACTATGTCCAACAGCACCTCCACTGTGATATGAACGGTACCAAGATATGACAACTAACCCGCCCCCCCCCCACCCCACCAAACGCTCACAGATCTTCATGTCTTTCTTCATGGTAAACACAGAGGGAAATTTGAGGACCTCGCCCATCTCTTTTGGTTTGACACATGAATGCCCACTTTGGATTTTAAGGAATCCTATTTTCTCTCTAGTCCTTCTTTTTCTTTACTATACTGAAAACACATCTTTGGATCCACCCTCATTTTCTCAGCCAAGGCTATCTCATACCCCCTTTTCGCCCTCCTGATTTCCTTCTTCAGTAAACTCCTGTATCCCTTGTGTCTCTCCAGAGATTGTATTGATTCAGCTGCCTGAACCTGAGCCACACCTCCTTTTTTGCTAGTCAGAGCCTGATTATCTCTTGTCATCCAGGGTTCTCTCTTCCTGCCTCACTTTCCCTTCACCCTCACAGGAACATATAGACCTTGACTTTTAAAGGCCTCCCACTTACCAGAGATCCTTTTGCCTGGAAACAAGCTACTCCAATCAATGTTTGCAAGTCCCTGTCTAATTCCAACAAAATATGCCTCGCCCCAATTGAGAACTTGAATTTGTGGACCAATTCTGTCCCTCCCATAACTATTTTAAAATTCATATAATTCTAGTCACCGGTCCCAAAATGCTCCCCCACTTTACCTCCGTCACCTATCCTGCGCTATGCCCCAACAGTGCGTGAGTTTGTTCCTTTCCGAGTAAGACCCTCTATATGCTGCTTATGGAAACTTTCCTGAACACACTTAAGATATTACGTTCCAGCGAAGTTCCTAACAATCTGGATGTCCCAGTCTACGTTAGTATAATTAAAATCACCTATTCTGACAATCCTATTGTTCCTGAAAGTCTCCCCAGTCTCCCTGCATATTTGTTCCTCCAATTCGCATTGATTATTTGGAGGCTTATAGTGCAACAACGTAACATCGCCATCCACCTTTAACTTCTTTGCACCATCCACAAAACCTCACTGGACATTATCTCAGTTATTTTATCTTTAAATACTGGAGTGGTATGCACCTGAATCAGAACTATTGGTCTTTAAACTGTTTCCATTTACATCTCTCCTTTGCAATGATTTTGACACCCACAGCGCCCTTTGTTATGGCACAGTGGAGTTATGCAGCTGTAAATGGATGGGAGCTGCACATCCTGTCACTGCCAGCATCGGCTGCCAGTTTCCCCACACTGAGCTGTGATCTAACACAGTGTTACCGAACAATGCAAAACCCTGGGTTTATATATGAATGAACCAGTGCGGACTGCACAGTTCCTCACGCTGGACATTTAGCCCAGGACTATAGATCAAGTATTGGTGTGGGCTGCACAGAGTTCCACTCTAGACATTGCTGGGTTGTATTCTGCAGTACGTTAGCCGGATCTACACAGTGCTCCATCCTGAACGTACAATGGATTGGCTGGTTAGGTGAGTTGGATTGCGAATGTGAGAGAACAAAACATCTGGCAATGCCTTTACTTTGTGTTTTCATTCTTGTGATTGGACCCTTCGAATCCTGACTCATCCGGTTAGACCCGACCCTCTGGATGAGTCATGGTGACTGTTGTTGCAGCATCTGAGTCCGCAACATGACCAACAAATGGAGCAGAGGCTGCAGAGAGGACAGTCTCCGTGAAATGGAATGAGGGAATCACCATCAGATCAGCCGTGGTCTTAGTGAATGGTGGGGCAGGATTGTGTGGACTACGAATGCAACTTATTCATCTATTTCTGTTTGTAACAGGCAAACTCCACTTCTCTCCCAGTGCCCCCTACTGGTGGGGAGTTTGTCACCTCCTCCTGCTCCTGCGTAACAGGATCCTCGGACCTCACTAGCCTCCAGATATCCCTGTGCCCTAGTTTTGATCAATTGAATGACTCCCTCCTGTTCCTGTGTCCCAGTCTCGAGCAGTTGAGTGACTCCCTCCTGTTCCTGTGTCCCAGTCTCAAGCAGTTGAATGACTCCCTCCTGTTCCTGTGTCCCAGTCTCGAGCAGTTGAGTGACTGCCTCCTGTTCCTGCGTCTCAGTCTCGAGCAGTTGAGTGACTCCCTCCTGTTCCTGTGTCCCAGTCTCAAGCAGTTGAATGACTCCCTCCTGTTTCTGTGTCCCAGTCTCGAGCAGTTGAGTGACTGCCTCCTGTTCCTGCGTCTCAGTCTTGAGAAACTGAGTGATGCCTCCTGATCCCAAGTTTGTGAAAGTAGATGTCCTCCTCTTGCTACTGACTCACAGGCTCCAATCGCTCTGTGCTCACCTGCTCCTGTGGAATGAAGTTGACGGACTGAATGGCCTCTTCACATTCCTTACAACTTCTCTTGACTAAAAGCCTTTCTCCTGTTTCTATAAAACACCACCAAAATCTGAATGATGTATTTTTGTATTTGACTCTCAGTAATTGACCAAACAAGCTGACTGACAGAATTCAGAACCTGAATATCCTCTTCCTGTTCCTGTGTTATACACTCAAGAGTCAACAGGATCTCAATGATGTACAGCTCGGTTAAAGACCCTTCGATCCAGTTGTCCATTCTGACTAAATATCCTAAATTTATCTCGTCCCCCTTGCCAGCACTTAACCCATATCCCTCTAAACCCTTCCAATGCATGTACCTATTAAAATGCCTTTTAAATGGTGTAACTGTGTCTGCCTCCACCACCTCTTTTGGGTGCTCAATCCATACATACAGCAGTCTCTCTTTGAAAGTGTTGTATCTCATTTCCCTTTAAAAATCTTTCTCCTCTCACCTTAAACCTTTGTCCTGTAGTTTTCGACTTGCCTATGCTGGGGAAAAGACGTTGACTGTTTACCTTATCTATGCCCCTCATGAATTTATAAACTTCTTTCAGATCACCCCTCAGCCTCAAGATTTGAAAATAGCCCCAGCCAATTCAAACTCTCCCTGTAGCTCAAACCCTCCAACACCTGCAACATTCTTTTAAATCTCTTCTGCATCCTTTCATGTTTGACAACATCTTTCTGACAGCAGGGTGACCAGAATTAAAGGCAGTATTACAAAAGTGGCCAAACCAATGTCCTGTACAGATGCAACATGTCATGCAAACGCATAGACTCAAAGCACGCACCAATAAAGGGAAGGTCACGAAGTGTCTTCTTCACTGGGCTGTCTACCTGTGACGGCACTTTCAAGGAACGGAGAACCTGCACCACCAGGTGACACAGTAGCTCAGTGACTAGCTTTGCTAACTCAGAGCACAACGATCTGGGTTTAATTCTATCCTTGAATGACTGCCTGTGTGGAGTTTGCAAATTCTCCCCGTGCCTGAGTTTCTTCTGTGTGATACATTTTCCTCCCACGGTATAAAGATAGACAGGCAAGTGTAGATTGGCCATGCTAAATTACTCCAAGTACCCTGGGATGTGTAGGCGAGGTGGATTAGCCATGGGAAATGCAGGCTCAGAGGGATAGGGTACGAGTTTGTCCAGTGGGATACAGTTTAGAGGGATGGTGTGGCCTCGATGGGCCGAAAATCCTGTTTCCTCACTGTAGGGATTCTATAATTTCAACGGCATTCTCTTTGATTGCCAACTTTCGACAGGACCCTACCTACCTGTCTTGCCCTGATTTGTCTTGCCAAAATGCAACACCTCACATTTATCTAAATTTAACTCCATCTGCCACCCCTCGGCTCATCTAATCAAGTTTCCACTTTGTTCTGAGATATCATTTTTCACTGTCGACTACACCACCAAATTTGGAATTATCTACAACCTTACTGATCATACTTCATATACTCAAATGCAAATAATTTGTATAAGTGACAAGAGGCAGTGGAGTCATTATTGACTTTTGTGGCACACCATTGGTCACAGATCTCCAAGTTCAATGAACAAATGTCCACTGTCGCGCCCTGTCTCCAATATTCAAGAAAATTTTGGATCTAACAGGTGAGCTCTCCCTGGATCCCAGGCAGTCTAACCTTGCTAACCAGTCTATCATGTAGAAAATTTTGGTTTTCTAACTGAATTCCATAAAGACAACATCCACTCTCCTGCCTTCATCAATCATCTTCATCACTTCGTCAAAAAATTGCACCCAGTCAGTTAGACGTGATCTCCAATGTATAAAGCCCTCATCAGTCCTTGTCCTTCCAAATGCATATACATCCTTTCCCTCAAAGTCCCCTCCAACAATTTAGTCACCATTGATGTCAGACTCACCAGTCTATAGTTACCTGGTTTTTCGTTCCTTTCTTAAATAATGACACTATGTCAGCAGCCCTCCAGTCTATTGGCACCTCACCTGTGGAAATCAATGATACAGATATATGAGCAAAAGGCTGAGCAATCCTTTTCCTAGCTTCCCACAATATTCTGGGATACAACTGATCAGGTCCCAGGGATTTGTTCACCTTTATGTGTTTTACAATGTCCAACACCTGCTTGAAATATAGATACTTTTCAAGATCTCACTTTGCATTTCTTCACTTTCTCACTCTTGTAACTTCCTCCACATTAAATACTGAGGAGAAATACTTGTTTTATATCTTTCCCACCTCTTGTGGTTCCACACATAGGTAGCCTTACTGATCTTTAAGGTGCCCTATTTTCTCCCTAGTTAATCTTTTGCCACTAAAAGATTTGTAGAGTTTCGTCAATACCTCATTAAAGAAATGCCTCTTTCGAAAGCCAACCCGTGTTCACACTTTTCTGGCCCGATTTCACTGTTGACTATACACTTATTGCCCTTATATACCTCTCGGGATTCACTTGATTTCAGCTCTGTTTACCTGACATATGCCTCCTTCATTACCTTGACCAAAGCATCAATATATCTAGCCATCCAGCACTCCCTGCACACACCAGCCTTGCCCATCTCACTAATAGGAACAAGTTGGCTCTGGACTCTCTGGATCCAAGTTTGATGGCCTTGTATTTTCTGACCATCCCTTTACATGTGAACAGGGTATTCCAATCAGCCTTTCAGCCTAACACTTTCAAAATTGGCCTTGTTCAAAGTTAGAACTTTAATGTTTACATCAGGTCTTTCCTATTCCACAACTAATTTAAAACTAATATTTATGTGTAACAGACTTGAATGTTAAATAAACATTTCCTGCCCCTCTGTAACAGGCTCGAGAGGCTGAATAGGCTCCTCCTGTCCCTGGAGAACAGCCACGAGACATTAAATGAGACAGCAACCCCTGGATTACCAGCAGCCGTTAAACTGTATCTGATGGAGGTCCATCCCTTCTCAGTTACCGAAACACAACCAACACAATGTACTCCAGGTGTCCTCTCAGTGACACCTCATACAGCTGCAGCGACAAATCCTTTATATTTTTATTGATTTTGTTTGCAAAATGTGCTAATGTTCCAGCGTTCCACCTTTTCAAGTAGCAACAGGCTAATATGGACTAAATGGCCTTCTCCTTTCCTTCAGTAAGAGGCCCATAGGGACAGAATTGCTTTGGCCTCTTCCTGAGCAGCAGTCTCAGTGCTCTGTCTCATGGTTATGAAAGGATTTGAAAACAGGGTATTAAAACCAGGAGTAGCCTCACACCAGCTAATAAGTATCATACTTTGTGTTAAGGTATCTAGAAACATGCCCACCTGACTTTTTTAATGTATCCGATCTGTTATTTTATAACTGCTTCCTTTCATAAACAGAGTGGAACATATATAGAGCCCTTCAGTGTCCTGTTAATACTCTCGTATGCAAGGAAGAAAATGATTAAAACATCGAAATATTTATTGTCCATCCCTCAGTAACCCTTATCCATTCCATCCAAAACAAGTAAATCTTCTCTTATATTCTGATTTGAAAAGTGATGTACGGAACTGGTTAACTGAGCCTATTTGTTCAGTGACTGTGATTAATGCCAATCTCCATGGATTCTAATTATCCCAGTGGAGGGTTTCCATCTTTTAATGATAAATGGACTCCGTTCAATGTGTTATCCCATAACATGAGCGGGAGCATCACCAACAGCACTGACAGGGATCAGGAGATCCAGAGAGAAGGGGAGGAGAGATCAGAATCTGAGAACATTAGACTGGAATGTTCCAACAATGGATCAGAATTTGAGAACATTAGACTGGAATATTCCAACAATGGATCAGAATTTGAGAACATTAGACTGGAATATTCCAACAATGGATCAGAATCTGAGAACATTAGACTGGAATATTCCAACAATGGATCAGAATCTCAGAACAGTCGACTGGAATATTCCAACAATAGACAGGAGTTTATCCGATTATATTTGGGATATTCTTGCATTTTATTAGTTGTCCTTATCATTGCAGATCTATTATGCTCTTCGCATTATTCAATATTTTTATTATCCCTTTCTGGCTATCGTTGGTGCTCCTGGTGAGTGTCACTGTCCAGTTTTTGTTTCTATAAACCAGTTATGACTGTATAATACTGTTCTTTCATATTGTCTACACTTCTGGCCACTATTATTGTTCCTGTTGAAACTCTGAATCCAGATATTTACTCTACAGACCACTACTAACTGCATCAATGAAGGTGTTCAATTACTGTCTCCCTCTGCTCTGACAGTGTTACTCATGGGTTGCTATGTTGGCCTACTCAGTTTCAGCGGAGAACCACGATGTATTGCATCTTTGCCTTTGTTATTTAAATATTAAGAGCATGCAGGTCACTGTCTACTGTTCTAGTTACAAACTCCACCTTTTCCCAGTGTTTTCATCCCATCCCTGGCCAATATCTGCGGCTGAAGCAGATGAGTCATAACTGTGGATGATGCCTTTGACCATGAGCTGATTCCTGACACCTTGCCTTGACCATTTCTAACTTGAAATACTCATCACTCCACAATGTATCTCACTGGCTTAATCCATCTGCTGTTTGAACCTTGAGTTATGAAATACCGTCTTAATGAAGTTCATAATCTGCTGCTGACGCTCCCGGCTTCAAACCTGCCAAAGCAAATCTGATTCGAATTCACACCAAACTCCCATCCATCTGTCATTCATGTCCACGCCGAGTATATTGCTGTTGTGTATGGCAATACCTTTATTTTGACATTCTCAAACACTTTACCTCATCTGTCCATGAAACTTCCCTCGTTCTCTCTCTGTCGATTATCCAAAAGCCTGCCAGTTGTTCATATTTAATATTGTTTCCTTCACGTGTGTTCCTTCTCAAACAATGAGTTTCGCATTCAACCATGCCAATCGCGCACGCACACGCACTCTCTCAGTCTCGATGAACACACACATACACACATGCAGAGAGAGCTAACCTTGCAATTGGAGATAGTAATCTGATGCGAGTATAGTTAGCATATGATCGTAAAGTTTGAAATGCTCTCCATGCTGGGCAGATCGTGCAGTTTACTGAGCAACACACTAGCATGGTCTGCACAGCTCTCCATGTTGGGCTGTCATCTTGTCCCAGTTTATGTTTGTTTGTGGTGGTCGGTGAAGCAGATTCAGAATTTGATATAACAAACCATTTCAGCTGATCTGACAATGCCTTTATTCAATGTTCTCATTTTTGTAATTATACTCTCGAAGATCTCACTTGTCCAGTCAGTCCCACTGCTCTGTCTTTTTTCCCCATATTTCCACAACCTCCTCCCAGTTAATTAACTGCCTGCTTATGTCTTTAATGTGAATCTCTCAGTCTCTCTGTATCGTTCCCTGGCCTTGGGTTTTGTCTCCCTAGTGTATCGAATGCTGGCATTGTGTAGCTCAAGAATACTGAAATGGTGTATGTCAGGCTGTTTTTCACTTCCCGGTATGTCCCATGTGATGGTCCATGGACAGGCATGTTTCAGAAGTTATGAGACACATCTTTGTAACTTGGACTGTACCTGTGTTTGCCCCACTCAGGTGACCTTGCGATCAGTAACACGAAGAAGCCCATTGAGTAAAGGACCAGGCATCTAAATTGTGTGACAATGTTGTCATTGTTTTTTAAAAAAAAGGTTATTTTCTCTTTTTTTTAAAAAGAGGTCATAAAGGCCTGCTGACTGAAAATGGCTCAAATAAATAACTTCCAAGACTTTTAGGGTTTTTAATAAATAGTAGCAACAATGGCCAGCTCGCACAAACCAGGCTTTCTAGATTGGTTTTTCTTGTAGTTGTAACAATCACCGGGTGCTTGGGGTCCCAAAGGGGTTGGAAGTTTTAGAAAATTATCCCTAGCTGCTACTCTCTCTAAAGCCTCACTTGATGGTGTTTCCTCCTGGATTGGAGAACTGTATGCAAGAATGCATGTCTGAATGTTCCTTTTTGCCAAGGGGTGTGTTTAGGTGATGTTAATAGATTGAACATTTGTAGAACGTACTATCCATTATTCGGTTAAGGTTTCCAATAGTTAAGTTATTCTAAATTCCTCTTCATTTTGTATGGCTTTTCATTAGAGTGTTTAAATATATTGTATTTTAATTAATGGTGAGTGGTTTGACGAGTAGCATCACATCTGAAACACCCACTTCACATCTACCTTTAAAATACGAAAAGGTTCGCATCCAAGCTACCTCCTTAAAATTGTTTGAGGCAGTCTGGTTCATCTATAGCAAACTGAGAACTCTTGTCTGGTATCACCAAATTGGGTTTAGAATTACAATCCCTACAGTGTGCAAACAGGCCATTCGACCCAACAAGTCCACACCGACCCTCCGAGGAGTAACCTACCCAGACCCATTCCTCTACCCTATTAATACACTTACCCCGACTAAGGCACCTAACCCACACATCCCTGAAAACTATAAGAAATTTAGCATGTGGGAGGAAACCAGCGAATCCAGAATAAGCTCATGCAGACACAAGAGAGCATGCACCAGGAGGCTATTGGGTTCAACGGTCGCGTATGGTAATTGTTAGTGTTTTTTGTTCCGGATGTTGAATTCGGTTGGTTTAAACAGTGTTTTGTGTATAAAGATTCTTTCAGTCACTGAGAGTTCTCTGGGCGTGGAAGAAGTGAAGTTGGGGGTTTTACAAAAGGTAATGAAGTCAAGGCTTTAGGAATTGGCAGACGAGCTGGAGTTGGGGTTGTGTTTGTCTGTGAGAAAATTAGAGATAATTACAGCTATAGCTCGGCAATTACATTTGGTGGAAACGCCATCAGAGTCTTTGGAAATGGCGAGAATTCAATTTCAAATGATGCGCCTTGAACATGAGAAGGAATTGGAACAGTTTGAATTATGATGAAAAGTAGAAATAAAATGAAGAAGAGGAGAGAAAAAAAAAGAAGAAAAGCAGAGGGATTTAACTTCAAAAGTTAGTAATTAGAGAGGAAAGTTGACATAGAAGGTGGTGATGAAGGTAGATGGTAGGCTGCATGAGGAGGATAGTGAGGTTGAGCAACCCTATAGTGGCCAAAGGCTTGATGGAGATCTGTTTAAATACATCCAGACATTATCTAAATTTGATGAGAATGATGGGGGAGCCTTCTTAATTTCATTTGAGAAAGTGGCTCAACAAATGCAGTGCCCAGTGACCATGTGGATTTAGTTGATTCAAACAAAGCAGATAGGTATTTGCATCCCTATTAGAGGCGGTGTCTGGGGAGTCGGAGGAGGTGAAGAAAGCCATCTGAAGTGCACATGAGCTTGTGCCAGAAACTGACAGACAGAGTTTCAGGGATCTAAAATAGCGTCCGTGGGTAAACGCACATTGAGTTTGAAAGGATCAATCAAAATGATTTTGAAAGCTGGGTAAGGGTATTAATTCAGAGCAAACCTATGGCAATCTTAGAGAGATTCTTATTTTGGAGAAGTTCAACAATTCACTTCCTGCAGTCGTGAGAACTCAGGTGTGGAAGAGCAGAGAGTTACAATGGCAAGGTTAGAAGCTGAAATAGCTGATGATGATGATGATTGAGTTCAGAAACCAAAGTTTGCTTTCTGTGAGGGAGTGAGAAGAATGTGTGAGATCTTCTTAAAACATATCCCTGTGAGAGTAAGGTAAAGAGGTTACAGCATTAAGAGGTACAGAAGTATGTAACTCTTTTATGCTGAGACATGAGGAGCTATGTCATTCAGAGGGACTCTTGGAGAGATGAGAAGTGCTCCATTATGTAACGTGTGGTTGTAGTGTCCAGTGGAAACATCAACAGATTTATTCCCCAATGGGGAAGGAGGCCTTGAGCTTGGTGTTGGCGTTACAACATTTCAGCATTTACATTGCCAATAACATACCTGAGACAAACCTTTATCACTGATCGTGACCCCTTAAAGTTTTTGGAGAAGTTTAGGGAGAAAAATACCAGTCTGTTTCAATTGAGCTTATTATTGATGCCATTCAATTGGAAATTATACAGGTGACAGGGCGAGAAAATCTAAGTTTTGATACGTTGTGGAGACTTTGATGAAGAAAGACAAAGGCATTCTGTGGCAGGAGTAATATGACTGAAATCGAATCGAGTTGTGAACATTTGTATGCTCAGACTCAATGCAATATATATATATATGCACCTCTTCCTCTGCTACATTGATGACAGCATTGGCGCCACCTTGTGCTCCCGCGAGGAAGTTGAGCAATTCATCAACTTCACCAACACATTCCACCCTGACCTTAACTTTACCTGGACCATCTCTGACGCCTCCCTCCCCTTCGTGGACCTCTCCATCTCCATTAACGACGACCAACTTGACACCGACATTTTTTACAAACCTATCGAATCCCAAAGCTACCTGAATAAAACATCTTCCCACCCTAACGCTTGCAAAAATGTCAAACGGTATTCCCAATTACTCTGCCTCCACCGTATCTGCTCACGGGATGACCAGTTCCACCACAGAACACACCACATGGCCTCCTTCTTTCGAGACCGCAATTTTCCTTCCCACGTGGTTAAAGATGCCATCCAACGTATACCATCCACATCCCGCACCCCTGCCCTCAGACCCCAACCCTCCAACCGTAACAAGGACAGAACGCCCCTTGGTGCTCACCTTCCACCCTATCAACATTCGCATAAACCAAATCATCCGCCGACATTTCTGCCACCTCCAAACAGACCCCACCACCAGGGATATATTTCCCTCTCCACCCCTCTCCGCCTTCCGCAAAGACCGTTCCCTCCGTGACTACCTGGTCAGGTCCACGCCCCCCTACAACCCACCCTCCCATCCTGGCACCTTGCCCTGCCACTGCAGGAATTGCAAAACCTGCGCCCACACCTCCTCCGTCATTCCATCCAAGGCCCTAAAGGAGCCTTCCACATCCATCAAAGTTTTACCTGCACATCCACTAATATCATTTATTGTATCCATTGCTCCCGATGCGATCTCCTCTACATTGTGGAGTCTGGACGTCTCGTAGCAGAGCACTTTAGGTAACATCTCCGGGACACCCGCACCAACCAACCATATCGCCCTGTGGCCCAACATTTCAACTCCCCCTCCAACTCTGCCGAGGACATGGAGGTCCTGGGCCTCCTTCACCGCCGCTCCCTCACCACCAGACGCCTGGAGGAAGACGCCTCATCTTCCGCCTCGGAACACTTCAACCCCAGGGCATCAATGTGGACTTCAACAGTTTCCTCATTTCCCCTTCCCCCGCCTCACTCCACTTCAAAACTTCCAGCTCAGCACTGTCCCCATGACTTGTCCCACCTACCTATCTTCTTTTCGACCTATCCAATCCACCTTCCCCCCAACCTATCACCTTCATCCCCTTCCCCATTCACCTATTGTACTCTATGCTACTTTCTCCCCACCCTCACCCTCCTCTCATTTATCTTTCCACCCTTCAGGCTCTCTGCCGGAATTCCTGATGAAGGGCTTTTGCCCAAAACGTCGATTTTGCTGCTCCTCGGATGCTGCCTAAACTGCTTTGCTCTTCCAGCACCACTAATCCAGACTCTGGTTTCCAGCTTCTGCAGTCATTGTTTTTACCTGTATATGCATTTCAGTGTACTAATAGATGATGATTAGGAGGTCTAAAATTAATCCATCTTTGTATATTGATGGATCATTTCTATTAAAGGTAGAGTTGTGAGATTACTATCACCGTAAAAATTTTATTTTCTCTTAGGTTGTTTTTGAAGAGAGGTTCTAAAGGCAGAGGTGCCGAACTACTGTCTGAACACAGTTTAAGGAAATAACTGAGGAGGCCTTTAGGTTTCATTAAATGGTGGTAACAATCGAAGGGCAGCGGCCTGCTCTCCCAGACCAGGTTTTCTCGTTTTGTTTTTAGCTGAAGCATTCAGAAGCTTTTGGGAATCCAAGAAGGGTTAGGAGTTTCAATAGTTGCTTTTCTCTCTGAGATCTCTGTTGATGTTGATATCTCCTGGATCGGAAAATTGCTGTAACAATCTGTATTTGAATATATCTTTGTGCCAAACAGTGTATACCAAGAAGGTACTGTATCTATTGTTTGTGTAAGTGTTCCAACATATAAGCTATCCCAAAATGTTCTTCTCTTTCATTGGATTTTAACTAAAGCATTTGAATAAAGTATATTTTGCTAAATGACGAGTGGTTTGACCAGACACAACATATCTGGAACGCACACTTCCAATCTATGTTTAAAATAAGGAAAGGTTAGGGTCTAAACGGCCTTCTTAAAACATTTTGTGGGGATCTGTAGCCGAGGGGTTTCTGACTCTCTCCTGTTACTGAAACGTTATGGAGATGCTGGGGATGGTTTGCTGGAGGATGTGCTGTGGGCTGCCTCAGACATTCAGGGAGACCTGAGGATTTGCTGACCCAACTTTGGATGGAGCATGGGGACTGTCGTTACAGCATCAGTGTCTGTAACATGAACAACAAATGGAGCAGAGGCTGCAGAGGGGGAAGCTCTGAAACCACGGAGTGAGTGTGTGTGGGGAAAGGGATCTGCTGTATCCACTCCGACTTTTCCAGGAACAGCTTCCCAAGCTCCACTTAACCCAGGATCAAAGTGTGAGGGACACTGATTGAACAAGGAGCTGATCATAGAATGGTATCACCTCCTTCAACACGACCTGCAGCCTCACACCAGGGGGAGGATGGTGCTGCCAGTGGCTGTAGGGTCACAGTTTCATTCAGCTTCTATGATCCAGAACTTTCCAGGCAGGACTGGGTGACATATCCATCATCTCCCAGTGTCTCAACATCAATGTCACCATTCGATGATGGAGGATATATATGGTGGATGAGGTAAATAGATATTTTCTCCCTCAGCAGGGAGCTGCCGGGTGTATCCAGTACAGTGGGATACCCGATGGTGTACATGGCATCTGCAGAGTATCCATGTAAATGGGGAAAGGTAGAGGAACTGAAGGAGCTCTCTCTCTATTAATGTTACAGTATACCCATGCACAGTACATCATGTTGGTGAATACCCACTCTCCTAGCAGCAGTCACGGCCTCTTCATTCAGAAGCAGTAAGCCATTCCCATCATCATCGTGTCTCCACTTTGAAAGAAATGAATATATCTTGGATAAAGGCCGTCCCCTTGATGCACGTTTCAAAACACCATCCCCACTACCAATCAACCACACAAAGTAGTCCATGTGTACGGAGAGCAATGGGGTCACTGGAGTGTTTTGGGAGCTGACGATTAGGGATGGAGCAAAATCTCCCATGTCTGAACAGGTCTGAGTGAACCCCCCAGTACACAGTATCATTAAGTCCTGTATTCCCTCTCCATTTCAGTAACATATTGCTTTCCGTTATTCCTGGAAATGAAATGACAGGTTATATCATCTTAAATTCCACCTTCCAAACAATTGTGTATTGCCTTTAGCTTTCTGAATCTATTTGCAGACTCTCCACCCTCTCTTGATAATTTATTATCTTGCTTACCACAGCGACATCACCAAACTCAGCATCTGTATATCTGTTCCATCCTCCTGAGCATTAATATAGATTGTAAATAGTTGAGAACCCAGTGCTGGTCACTGTGTGAGCCTACTGGTTACGTTTTGTCTGACTGATTGAGACTGGTTTATCCTGAGTGCCTGCTTCCTGTATGATATCCAGTCCTCCCCAATTCCTGTGCAACACAGTTGAAGTGTTGAATAACAACAAGGAGCATCTGTGAGGAATCCAACCCCTCGATGAGGCTGATATCAACACGGCCTCTGTACCACTTTCCTGCCATCTCTCCATCCTAAAACTCTAGTCTCTTTTGTAGATTGCGCCACATTAAAAAAAAATCCACTCCACACCTACACTTTCATTTACTTTTCGCATTTTACAGACATCAATGAGATCTCCTTTCATTCTTATAAACTCGAGAGTATAGGCCTAAACTGCTCAATTTTTCTTCATAAGGCAAACACTTCAAATATGGAATCAATCTAATGAAGCTCTTCTGAATTGCCTCCAATGGAAATACCTCATTCTGCAGGATACCCAAACAGTACTCCAGTTGTAGCTTCACTAATGCCTTGCATAGCTACACCAACACTCCCGACTCTATCCTTTTATAAATAAATACTGAAAGTATGCTTGCATTCCTCATTACTTGCATTACCCGCAAGCAAGTTTTCTGTGATATGCAAGCAGACACCCAGATCCCTCTGCACTTAAGCACTTTGAACTTTCTCTCCACTTCGTTCCTAATTTGTCTTTCTATTATGCTGGCCAATTTGAATAGCCCCATATTTACTCACTTTAATTTTCCTTGCCAAATGTTGGCCCGTTAACCCAACCTATCCATATAGTTTCTTTAAATCTCTTGCATTATCATTCCGACGTAATTTCCCACCAATGTTAGTGTCATCTGAAAATGTGATGTCGTATTTTCTATCCAGTCAACCAAGTACAGTAATACTAATGATCGCAAATGAGAACTGAAATCAATAGCACACCACAAATTGCATTTCCCAAAATAAATGACACATTTAGTCCATCTGACTGCATTTTGTTGGTTAACCAATCCTCTATCCAAGCTAATAAATTACTCCTAAACCCATGTGGTCTGATCTTACCACTTACTCTGTGGAGAAGCGACATATCCGATGCCTTCAGGAAGACCAGATACATTCCATCTCCAGGACTCCTACTATCCATCTTGCTTGTCACATCTTTAAGTAACTCAAGCAAACACTTCAAACTTGATTTATCCTTTATACAACCATGTTGACACAGATGGATTGTGGTTTAACTTTGCAAGTATCCTCAACAATGGATTCTAATAATTGTCTTAAATTGCAATGGCTTATCATTACGTTTTAGTCCCAAATGTATACAGTTATTATAATTTCTTCCCTTTCGAAAACCTTTACGTTTTCTTTGAATTCCTGTTTAATGCGCAAAAGGGTTTTAAGAGGTCTAGTCCTCTTGCTGTTTGAGGCATGTGTTGCTGGCTGGACTCATCATCCTGCTGGTGTACAATCTCGATGGGCTGGCGTCTTTTTGGTGTTCCCATACTGATGTCTCCAAGGTCAGAACGACCTTCTCCCGTCGATGCATTAGGGGGTTGGGGGATTATGGAATCCTCCTGTTGCTGGGTAACATTTTGAGGGGCTAATGGGTCTTTTCATACTTCCCCATAACAGGTGGAAATGCTGAACGGTCTCCGCGTGTATCCCGGAGATGGGACCGAGGGAGTGACTGATCTTCCCTTGTTCCCGTACAACAGACATGCATCTGAATTACCTTTTCCTTTCTCGTGAAAGAAGTGTCAGACAGTTTTTATCCTTATCCAGAATGGATTCCTCCACTATCTGTGTAATTTGCTTCACTTGTTGATTCCTTCTGTCATCTTTGTTGAAATAGGACACTCTTTAATTTAGGTAAACTCCAATGGCTACTAGGTCAACCTGATCATCCTTTCGTTGTAAGATGGCACCTTCATTGCAGGAATCAGTTGAGGGAACCAACTCTGAGCTACTTCCAATATAACAATATCCTTTCTTCATTGAAGAGATTAAATCTGTGCACACTACTCCAGATGTGATCTCACTAAGATCCTGTACAGCAGCAGCAACACTTTACCAGCCTGTTGTAAGGTTACCATCCAGGGTAGAGCTGTCTCAGCTCTCTGGGGGAATACAGAACATTGTTGGAAAATCATTGTCCTTCTCTACTACATCAGAATCACGGGAGATCTGGAGAAATTAAAGTTTGAGAAGTTCATAAATGATGTGAGATGATCTCTTCCATTAATCTCCCCAGAGCCCAAGCCGGTCAGATTCCACAGAATCTAGTAAGGTGGAGCGCAAAAACAGCAAGGAGGAGCAAACATTGATGGGAGTTATATATCAAAGTGAAAGCTGCAGTACAAATGCTGGACATGTTATAAAACAGGAAATGAGATATTCACATTTGTGGCTACTGCAGTAATAGTGTACTGTTTAAGTTATATCTAAACTGTGTTAACCCAATTGAATGCTAATGCTGGGAAAAATGGATTTCATGACCACGTGCGAGATGGTTTACATGAACACTATGTCGAGCAGTGAGCTCGAGATCAGGTTATTTAGGAATTGGTGTTGAGTGATCAGAAGAGCTAATTGAAAATTTTGCTGGAAAGGACCTTTTGGGAACAGTGACCACAATGTATTGGTTCTCTTTAATGCTGTTTGAGTACACGATAGTTTCATTTTTATTTGAAGTAACCGTTATAAATTGGAATCATGCAAGCCCTGAAGGTGTGAGGAGATAATGGGGACTACAGATACTGGAGATCAGAGTCGAAGAATGTGGTACTGCAAAAGCACAGTCAGGCAGCATACTGAGAGCAGAATAATTGATGTTTCGGGCATAAACCCATCATCAGGAATGAAGCTTATGGACCAAGGGGACTGAGAGATAAATGAGAAGGGGGTGCGGCAGGGGGGAGGTAGCTGGGAATGCGATAGGTAGATGAAGGTGGGGTTGAAAGTAATAGGTGACGAAGGGAGACAAAACGCCTCATCTACTGCATCCATTAAACCCAATGTGGTCTTCTCTACATTGGCGAGGCAGGAGGTCAACTTGTGGATCATTTCAGAGAATATCTCTCAGACAGCCACATTGAACAACTCTATCGCCTTGTGGCTGAGCACTTTAACTCCCCTTCCCACTCTGCCAAGGGCATGTGGGTCCTGGGCCTGCTCCACCGCCAAACCCGAGCCATCAGAAGCCTGGAGGGAGAAAGCCTCATCTTCTGCCTTGGGAGCATCCAACCACAGGGGATCATAGTGGAGTTCCCCATTTCCCCATTTCCCCTAATCCCACCATATCCCACTCCAAAATTCCAAGTCAGCACCGCCCTTTTGAATGTTCCTATGTGTCCACCTTTCTTCCTATCAATCTGGGCCACCCTCCTCTCCGACTATCACTTTCAACCCCACCTTCATTTACCTATTAGATGAAAGGAGGCAGCTTAGAAAAATGCCCAATGTTGCAGTAAGCCAGTGGATTCAGAGAGACGTAGGACCCAGCAAAGGATGACCAAGAGACTGAGAAGAAAATCAAAGAGAGAAAAAGCGTGCAAACAAAAGAAAAACATGAAGACTGCTAAAAAGCATCTATCAATGTATGGAAAAAATAATAAAATCAAGGCCAAATGTGGAACAGTTGGTGTGCGTTCAGGATAATTTATTGCAGAGAAACGAGAAATCGCAGGGAAAAGAAACAGGTTCTTTGTGTCTATCTTCATGGAAGAATGTCGAGAAATTCTTCAGAAATACCAAGTGACCATGGGACTTGTGTAAGTAAAGTCTAAGGTCATTCTTATCAGTGTTGCGGTTATCTTGGAAAAGAAAGCTGGATTGAGTATTTATAAATCTGACAGACTAGATGTACTTCATACAAGAATTTCAGAGGAAGCAGCAATAGACATGTTGATTGCATCGCGGATTTTCACTTTATTTTCGAACACATTCCCGAAAGTCATTTAGCCAATCTGGATAAGGAAAAGGTTATAAATATTATCCAACAGTTTAAGAAAGGATGAAGATAGAGAGTGGTGAACTACAGACCAGTAACTTGTCATCCGCGGTTGGGTGTCTATTGGACTCGATTACAAAGAACATGCTACTAGATATATAGACGGTAATAACATAACTGGGGAGTGTGGTAATGTATCAATGAAAGAAAAACCAGAAGTGGAAAACATCATTTTAAAATGGTTCCAAGATTATTCTTGGAGACATACGCAATGAAGAACCAATGGATAACGTATAGTTGGATATTCATGAGCTTTTTTTAAAGAACATGGAGAAGTAGAAGTAGGCGAGATCAAGGAGAATCCCACGATATTCTATACGGACAAGTAGAACAGAATAATCAGCAAACAGCTAGTGTCCATTAGAAACCAAAGGGGCAATCTGTGTGTCAAGCTGGAGAACATTGATGGATTGTAACATGAAACCTTCACATCTGTTTCACTTGGGAGAAGGAGGAGGCAGGTACAGAATTCAAGAAGATGGACTGGGAAGCTCTTGAACAGATTGATGAAAAATACGAGAAGGAATTTGAGACTTTGTTCCGTATAAATTTGGACCAATCTCCATGCCTGAATGAGTTGTATCACAGGAGGGTGTTGAGGTCAAGGGAGGAAAGAGCCTGACTGAATATTTTAATTAGAATTTGACCATAGGGGACGTGCCAGAGAACTGGAGAACTGTTAATACGATTCCACTTCACAGTAAGGGTGGGAGAGATAGAGCAGGGAACTATAGACGAGCGAGTATTAGATCACTGTTAAGGAAACTACAGGATAAAATAGGGAAGGATAAAATCGAACTCCAATCAGAGTCACAAGGTTTAATCAGGGATAATTATCATGACTTTATCAGAAGGAAGTCACATCCAATGGATTTGATTGAATTAGTTTGAGGAGGTGGATAATTTAGTTTTGTAGGAAGGCCTTTGACAAATGTCCACCTGGGAAACTGAAAAATAAAGTAAAATCTCACAATATGAATGATAACTTGACAAGTTATGATGAAAATTGTCTTAGTGTCAGGAGGCAGAGGGTGGTGGGAGAAGGCTGTTTGTGCGACTGGAGACCAGTGTCCCCTGGTGTACCCCAGGGATCAGTGCTGTGTCCCTTATTGTTTGTGCCATTAATAAAAAAAACGATAGATTTGAATGTGGAGGGGGTTTGGTGGAGAGTGGGGGAGATGTGATAAGTCAGCGTATGTTTGACATAAAGATCGGCTTGGTGGTTAGCAGTGAGGAGGAAGGCCTTAAGTTACAGGAAGATGCAGATAGAATGGTCAGATGGGCAGATCAATGGCAGATAGAATGTAACCCTGATAAATATGAGGTGATGCACTTTGGGAGAAGGAACCAGACAGGGGAGGACTCAATGAATGGCAGCACACTGGGAAGTTCAGATTGTGCTTCTCCACACATCCCTGAATGTGACTGGACAGGTTAATGGACTAGGTAAGGATTGGACCTTGGGTGTTGTGTTTCCTAATCAGGGCGTAGATTATAAGAAGAATACAGGGCTTTGGTTCGGACAAAATGGAATACTGTATGTAGCTCTGGGAGCCACATTCCAGGAAGGATGTGATTGTACTGGTGAGGGTGCAGAGGTGATTCACCAGGATGTTCCCTGGGATGGAGCATATCAGCTATGGAGAGAGGCTGGATAAGCTCGGGTTGTTTACTTTGGAGCAGAGAAAGCTGAGGGGTCCGTGATTCAGAAGGATAAGATTATGAGCGACATGGACAGGGTGGATAGAGAGCCGCTGTTCCTTTTAGTCAGTGGCTCAAGCCAGTACACTTTTAAAGTGAAGAGTTTGAGGTTCAGAGAGGATTTAAACTTTTTTTCACCGAGAGGGTATTGTGTTTTGGGATTACTTCCTGAGATGGGAATTATCACGAGTAACCTCACAATCATTAAAAAGTACTTAGACGAGCATTTGGAAGTGTAATAACATTTTAGGCTATGGGCCTGCTGTAGGGAAGTGGAACAAATATAGATCGTGCTGTACTTCTGTTGGCACAGAGTCTATGCCCCTGTGAGTGTATGGTGTGGAAGGTCAATTATTGAGTAGTTTAAGGCAGGAATTGATGCGTTTCTGAAGAGTATATTCACAAGGGTTATAAGAGTGAACGGTGACAACTTGTTAAATTATGTCAATGTGAGACATATGAGAAAACAAGTACAGTTTCCTTACAGTTTGAAACCAGAGAATGGAGAATGGGGAACAGGGAAATGGCAAAACTGTGAAGCCACTACTTCCGTTCTGTCTTCACAGAACTTTCTAACAATACTAGGAAAACCAAGTCTGGGGTGGGAAAATGATAGAGCACATGGAACATAGAAGATAGTAAGGAAATGGTTTAGGAGAAATGATTGGGACTGAAAGTAACGGTCATAGACAACACTAACATAGATTTATGAAATGGGAATTATGTTTGAGAAACAGACTGGCAGACAAATGATAGAGAACCAATGGATGTAAAACACGTGAATTTTCAGCAAAATTTTTGTTAAGCTCCAAGCCCAGTTTACAAAATCAAATCTGAGTGGATTGGGGCTAATGTATGGCCATGTTTCTAGAATGGGACAGCTGGCAGGAAACAGTGAATAGAAATAAACAGACTCGTCATCAACAGCCTGACATTGTCTGTAAGGTATGATTCTGTAAGGTATAAGTCCTTCCACATTTAGTCAAGAAACGTTGGGGACAATGAAACAATTCACCGTAGGAAGAGATTCCACAAATAACCCCTTCCACCATGATGCATAAGATAAGGCTGATGCATTCGCAACAATTTTAATCAGTCAGAAATGCTGAGTGGATGATCCATCTCAGCCTCCTCCAGTGGTCCACAACGATCCAGTTCCCAGTCATCAACAAATTTGATTCAGTCCACGCGATATCCAGAAACGGTCTGAGATACTGGATACTCCAAATGGTCCATACTCTGACAACATTCTGGCAACAGTACTGAAAACTTGTGCTCCATAACTTGCCACTCCCCTAGCCAAACTGTTTCAATACAGTTACAACAATGACATTTCCCTGGTTATGTGGAAAATTACCCCAAGTATCTCCTGTATGTAAAAAGCAGACCAAATCCAATCCGGCCAATTACCACCGCATCAGTCTACTCTCGATCATCAGTAAAGTGGTGGAAGGTGTCAATGCTTTTAAGCAGTACCTGCTCAGCAATACCCTGGTCAATGATGCCCAGTTTGGGCTCCACCAGGGCCACTCAGCTCCTGACCTCATTACTGTGGTTCAAACATGGACAAAAGAGCCGAATTCCAGAGGTGGGGTGAGAGTGTCAGCCCTTTAAATCAAGGCTGTCTTCGCCCAAGTGTGGTATCAAGGGGCCTTAGCAACACTGGAATCAATGGGTATCAGGGGCAAACTCCCCGCTGGTTAGAATCATACCTGACACATAGGAAGACGGTCATGGTTGATGAAGGTCAGTCAACTCAGCTCCAAGTCTGTAGGAATCCCTCGGACAGTGACCGAAAACTTCTTCAAGGCTGCTTCAATAATGATCTTCCCTCCATTTTAAGGTCAGCAGTGGGAATGTTCACCAATGATTGTACAATGTTCTGCAACATTTGTGGCTCCTCAGATACGGAAGCAGTCTATGTCCAAATGCGATAAGATCTGGACAGTATCCAGGCTGACAAGTGGCAAGTAATATTCAGGCCACGCAAATGCCAGACCATGACCATCACCAGTAAAATACAATCTAACCTGCCCCTTGGCATTCAATGGTGTTACTATCACTGAATCCCCCAGTATCAAAGTCCTGGTGGGTAATCATTGCTCAGAAACACACTGGTCTCAACACATGAACACAGTAACTATAACAGCAGATTAGAAGCTAAGAATACTGCGGCGAGTCACTCACATCCTGACTTCCAAACGTCTGTCCATCATCTACAATGCATAAGTCAGAGGTGTATTAGAAGACTCCCAATTTGCCTGGATGAGTGCAGCCCCAACAACACTCAAGAAGTTTTATACCATCCAGGACAAAGCAGCCAGTTTGACTGTCCATTCATCCACAATGCTCCACCATCAACGCTCAGCAGCAGCAGCAGCAGCAGCAGTGTTTTACTATCTACATGCTGCAATGAAATGATTCACCAAAGATCCTCAGAGACTACCTTCCCAACTCACGACCACATCTATCTAGAAGGACAAGAGCTGCAGATGTATGGAAATGCTGTCATCTTCAGGTTCCCCTCCAAGCCATTCACCATCCAGACTTGGAAATATATCACTGCTCATTCACAGTCGTTGGGTCAGAAGCCTTGAATTCCCTCCCTAATGGCATTTGAGGTCAACCACAGCAGGTGGACTGCAGCGTTCAACAAGGCAGCTCACCACCCCCTTCTCAAGGGCAACTAGGGACAAGAAATAAATGCTGGCCCAGCCAGTGACACCGAGATTCACGAAATAAATAAATAGAAATTAACAGAGGACGGTTGCTGAGGTGTCGCAGGGATTGGTGCTTGGGGCCCAGCTGTTCACAATGCCCTTTAAACTTTTGGTTACTGGAATCAGATACAATTTATCCCAGCCTGCTGACAGCACTAACGGATGTGGGATTGTGAGTGGGTGAGGAGGATGTAAAAAAGCACCGAGATGACTAAGACAATTGGAGTGAATGGGTAAATACGTGACAGATGAAGAACACTGTGGATAGAGGTGACGGTGTGCCCTTTGATGGAAACGATAAATTGCCAGCCGACCATTTGAAAGGGATTGGTTGAAACATGTTGATTTACAAAGGGACATATGCTCCTGTTTGTTGTTTCCTTATGCATAAACCTCTGAGGCCCATGCAGTGCAGTGAGTTCTGCAACCAGAAGTCAATACTGGGCATGGCGATTGGCACGCTGAGCAGTGTACATAGACCCACCAAGGGGGGAGCTGTAACACTGAAAAGGATCTGCATCTCCTTGTATACCAGACGCTGAAAGTAATATTGCAGAAACAGGAAGAAGTGAGGAAGATAAATGGTGTGTTGACCTTCATTTCAGGGGGATGTGAGTCCAGAAGTAAGGGTGTCTTACTGCAGCTGTACAGGGCCTGGTGAGCTATCATCCCGAACATTGGGCATTATTGTTTGCAGTTTTGGTCTCCGTACCTAATAAAGGGCAAACCTGACATTGATGGAGAGCAGTGAAGGATGACCAGACTGATCTCTGGGATGACGGGCTTATTGTGGGAGCAGAGATTGGGGAGACCGGGCCAGTATTCCACGGCGTTTAGGAAAATGAGTGGAGATCTCAGTGAAATATACAAAACTCTGAAGGGTGAGTCAGATTGGAAGCAGATCACTCTGCATTGAGATGAGAATAAATGTCTGCACTCACTGACTGGCGAACCTGGGGAATTCGCTCGCACCTGGAAACCCAGACATTTATTATAGATAAGGATTTAGAGACAGTAAAGGGATGGTGGGAGAGCAGGAGTACGGTGTTGAAATGAAGGGCCAACCATCATTACATTGAATTGGGTAGCAAACTCGATGGACCAAACGTACTACAGCACCACCTATTTTATAGCTTCCCAAGGTTACTCACATTAACGGATATGTGTATCGTGTGGGGTAAGTGCATTGAGGAGATTTTTTTTCCATGAACTAGAATGGGGGAGGCTCAATGTGTTGAATGACCTACTCCTTTCCCGCTGTTTCTGTGCAGTCTGTGGGAAAGCTCTGTAAATGTTGTCACAAACTCTCAGATGTTGGGAAGGAGGTCTCTGCAGAGTCGACAGGACTGTGTTCCCATTCCCTTTTATGACACTGATGCTGAGGCCGGGTGTTCTGTCCGGTTTCATCCTTTCAGACCTCGGAGTAGTTTGATACAAATGAGTGCCCTTGCTTGGGGTTCAGAGACCATTGAAATGTTTATCACATGTCAGGGTCTTTGGAGTCAGTTTTAGGCCAGCCCAGGAAATCATCGGAGATTCACTTCCTAAAAGTACATTGGAGAAGGAAATTATGTTTACAATCCATATTGGCTTCAAGGTCACTGTTACTGATGCCAGATTTTAGATCTCGATATTTTATGATTTGTATTTAACTTTCACCCGCTGCCAGATCATTAACCTGGTCTGGATTAGTAATCCAGTGACATTTCCACAACAGCACCATCTCCACATGGGGACCTATTGGAAACCACACTGAGTAGGTTATTTCTGTGCTGTTTGCCAGCTCTGTCAAAAAGAACTCCAACCAATTTGACTGTCGTGATGGGACTGAGGGGGTGGTAATTGGTAAGATTGTAAATATTCCGCTCTTAGGGAGTGGGACATAGTTGAGTAATTTTCCACATTGCCAGGGAGATGTCGGAGTTGGAGCTGGAATGAAACAGCTTCCCCAGGGACACAGCTTGTTGTGCCGCACAAGTCTTCAGTCCTATTGCAGAAATGGTGTCAGGGCTCATTGCCTGTTTCATATCTACTCTGTTCAGCTGTTTCTTCATGTCACGTGCAGCAATTGAAATTGGTTGAAGACTGACATCTGTGACTCTGTGGGCATCATGATGAGGGTGAGGTGTATCATTGACTCAATACTTCTGGCAGAGGATGCTGCAGATGAAACATCCTTCTCTTTTACACTGATGTGCAGGTCTGTTCCATTATTTAGGATGGGGATGTTTGTGGAGCCCTCTCCTCCAGTCATTTATTTAATCGTCCATCACCATTTGTTACTGAATGTGGCAGGACTACAGGGCTTCGTTCAGATCTGTTGGTCAAGTCTGATAGCTTTAATGAGTTCGCATCAGGTTAAGGTTCATGTGATTCCGATATGTTCACTCACACTCGTCACTGAGCCATAGATGGTGTTGATGGTAATGACAGACTGAAGTGTTACCCTGGCAAAAAGTTACAGGTTGTGGTTGAATGCTGTTCTGCTTCTCCTGCTGCTGTGGTCTACAGCACCACATGAATACGCAGTTTCGAGCTGCAATATCTTCAATGCAATTCTGCTGTCTGTTCCCCAATTCTCACTGAGACCCATTCACCCATCAGCCCTGCACTCAGTCACCTAACCTGGTTTCTGATGTGGAAATACTTCCATTTCCATACTCTCATCCTGCTGAGGGTCTCTCTCCCCGGGTCTTGCTTCCAATCTGACCCATTCCGCAAAAGCATTTAACTGATCTTATTTCAAATGTTTAGTTCACCTGAATCTTTTTCCTTGAGAAATACCATCTTCTGTGTTTAAAGTGAATGTGTTTCCTCTGTTTCTCTCCCTGACCACGATTAAGAGCTCTGTAGTGTCAGTGATGCCAGCCTTATGTAGTTTCAGAGCCAATGAATTCTCTGGATTCCCAATCATCTTCACCACATTGTATGTTTTCTCTTTTGGTTTGATGCATTATCACTCATGGTTGCCTTGTTCTCCCATGAGTATGTTTCATGTTCTTGGGGTTGCATTTCTGGTATTATCTTCCGAATTATCCCCAGAACCTCCTCCCATTGCTGCTCCATGGTCTTTCCTGCTCAGCTCCCCTTCCAATTAACTCTGGCCAGCTACGCCCGCATGTCTTTGTAGTTACATTGGTTAATTATAACCACATTACATCTTGAAGAGAGCATTAGATATAAACTGAAAGAAGGAGTTTTGGGAGATGGGACACGAAGAATAATTGGTGAATTTCTTAACTTGAAACAAAGGGAGAACGAGAGAGAGGATATAGATCTGGAGATGTGGAAAATGAGAAAACTACATTATCGAAAGAAGTAGACGAACATTCCCCAATGGTTTGGCAATGCCTGTGTGCTGTGGTCCTTGGTACAGTGCATGTACAACAGAGTAATATGTTCAAATGCTGAGTCTGATGCCAGAATATTTATCTCCGATTATATGACAGACACGAGCTTTGGAAAGAACCCAACAGGCCAATATATTGAAGGGGATTAACTGAAATAATTTGTGACACGAGATTCAAGAATTTGGATCACACATCCTGGTAAGCATGAGAGAGTAGAGTAGGGAATTCCAGAAAAGGAGGGAACGTTGAGAGTATCAAATCATGTTTTAATGTTTATCAATTTTTTACATCATATGCATCATTTTTCGTGAACTGTGTCTCTGTTGTTCATTTACAATGTGTTGTGCACATGTGAAAAATGTGACTTAACTGCACACACACATTGATTAAACAGTGTGTATAAAATCACTTTTCGACCATTGAAACTGTCCTGTTGTTGTGTTACGAGGATGCATGAACACCAACTGGCCACCAAAAGACATGACGCACTATCACTATGTTCCATACATACAGACAAAGAAGGGCACCACTTTGACTGAGACAAAGCACACACACACACATACTACGACACGCAAGGACCTTCTTAGAGGAATGGTATTCTAACCAGAAGTACATCAATAAACGGATCAATTTAGATCCTGTCTACATTTTCTTTTTAAAATAACCGGAAATGACATCACCCATCTTAAGAAACCAAGACCTATAAATAGAGAGGTGGGACATACCACCAGAGCTTCAGCGGAGACTCTCACTGATGATGTCATCTAGTCATGGTGACGAAACTTCTGAAAACAAACCTTCAAGCTCAGTGACCTAACTTGCATACAGATAAATTGTTATTTTTTGTTTATTAGTGGAATTTAGGAGTTCTCTGTCGCTCACGTTTTAACAGATCATGATGTGAGGTGAGCTTTTCTGGGTGTGTGGTTTTAATTCACAGAGGGATTCGACACTGATGTCATAACAGTTTTGGCGCCTTGCCGTGTGGCACTTGGACTGACTTGAACAGATTTGGGGGACAAAAGGTCCCAGCAAATTCCAACTCATGGCAATTAGTGACTTTGATCTCAAATAAAACCAGTGGGAAAATTCGTTTAATTTTGTTACTTGTAGTTGATTAAATCAAAAGTGAGGGAAATGGCTTTTAACATTACTAAAGAGGTTCCCAAATTTTCCAAGGAAGTTTAGAAGGACAGATGGAGGACTTTTTTTTAGAATTAGCAAATACGTTGGAATTGGGTTTAACCAGGGAGAAAAGGGAAGCTGAAATTGTAATGCAGTTGGTCAAGCACTTTGATGTATCAGAGAAATAGGCAACTGCAGTAGAGTTAGAAAAACCTTAAATTGCAAATGTGGCAACGGGAGATAGAAGATAAATAAAGGGAAGGAAATAGAGAGAGAAGAAAGAAAAAGAGAGGAAAAAGAAAGAGAGAGAGGATTTCAAAATTAGACAAGAAAGTTAAGTTAACAGGATAGAGATGAAGGGAGAACATAGGGATGTATACAACTATGTTAATAACTTGCCATATTTCGGTGAGAAAAATGTCAAACCCTTTTTTTTTCATTTGAAAAAATGGCTAGGCAGATGACGTGTCCAGTGAACTTGTGGGTAATGCTAGTTCAGACTAAGCTGGTGAGCACAGCTGGTGAGGTATGTGCAGCGCTGTCAGATGAGGGATGAAGAGATTATCAAGATGTCAACTTGGCTATTTTGATTGGTTATGAATTGGTACTAGAAGCATATAGACAGAAGTTCAGAAAAATAGAGACGGAAACAGGTCAGTCTTATACTGAGTTTGAAAGAAGTAACCACAGTCATTTTGATAGGTGGGTGCTGGCTTTAAAATGGATAAGACCTGTGAGGCTTGAAGGGAGATTAATTTGCTGGAGAAGTTAAAAGACTCACTTCCAGAGATAGTAAGAATTGATGTGAATGTACCGAAAGTTCAAGAAGTGAGAAGCACGGCAGAAGGGGCAGGTAAATATGCACTGGGGCATGAGATGATATTTAGCTTCTGGCAGGAGTTTCATCCTGTGAGGGATAGAAATTGGGAGAAGGGAAGATCACACATTACAAAGCAAACAGTAGCGCACAATACTTTACCACAGGTGAAGGAAGAAGTCCAAGGGGGTTTGAAAGGTGGTGAAAGGCCTCAGGTGTTCTCACTATAAGGGAGTGGAAAACATAAAATGACAGTGCCGATGGTTTAAGAAGGGCACTGGGAAAAGTTGGTTTCACTGCAGTAAGCTGGAACACACCGTGCTGGGCGTTGAATGAAGGCACTTTGGGGAAAGATGTGGTAGTAGAGGCTAAGCCCAGTGGCATTAGTGAAACTGGTAAAGGAGACCCCAAGTGGAGCTGAGGAGCTGCAGGAGAGTGCACAGCCTAGGCAAGGGCTGGGTATGGAATTAGTGCCTGATCTCTGAAAGAATTCACCTCTGTAGATAAAGTTTACTCAGAGAGAACAGGGGGTGAAGAACAAGAAGTTATAATTTTGTGAGATACGGGATCTGCTCAGTCTGTAAGAGTTGAGAAGTGAGGCGCCAGAAAAGCACAACAGATCAGGCAGCATCCAGACAGAAGGACAATAGAATATCAGGCAGAAACCCATCGTCAGGAACATGGTGGGGGGACAAGGGGGCTGAAAGATAAATATGAGGGTAGTAGCTGAGCTGGTGGGAGGGTCACTAGGAAGGCAATAAGAAGATGTAGGTGGGAGTGACAGTGATATGTCGGAGGGAAGGGTGGAGTCAATAGGTGGGAAGGAAGATGAACAGTTAGGGCAGTTCAAGAGGGCAGTACGAGGTTGAACGGTTGGATCTGGGAGAGGTTGGTGGAGGGGAGATTCGAAATTTGGTGAAGTCAACTTTGATGCTATACAGTTTGAGGGTTCCAGCTGTCCTAAAACCGAGAGGAGTCCTATCACCCTCCTGTCCGACCTGTCACCATCACACCCCACCTGCATCTACCTATCGCCTTCCAAGCTCCCTTCCACCCAGCTCCACCCCCACCCTCCTATTTATTTCTCAACCTCCTTCCCCCTCCCTTACCCCCCACTTTCCTGATGAAGGATTTATGCCTGAAACGTTAACTCTCCTGCCCCTCGGATGCTGCCGACATGTTGTGCTTTTCCAGCCTCCCACTTTACAACTCTCATCTCCAGCACCTGCAGCCCTCAATTTCTCTTGGCCGCTAATAGGAAGAGATGAAAATATTTTCACTCTTTCTGGCATGTTAATCAAGAGTGTGATAATTTGTCGAATGGGGGCAGAAATTAAGCATTCCCTTGTGTAATATCAGGATGGAATGCCAAATAAAGGTTGGGGAAGTAACAGTGACAGTGAATAACAGAATGTCAGTTCCAGGAATACAGTTTGTTCTTGGGATCAATTTCGCAGGTGGCGAGGTGGGATGGGCACCCCTTGTGGTGGAGAAGCCTAGGGAATTGGGGTGTTAAAAGAAAAATACCGAGGAATCTTTCCAGAGTGTATAGTAACAAGATCCCACTGTCATAAGTTACAGCAGGAAGGAAAAACGAAAGAAAAAGACCAATAATTGATGCCCAGTGAACTGGCCCCCTGTTTGATGCAATGGTGCAGGAAAAATCTGAACAGGCAGAGGGTCAGGCAGAGGTGTTTAGTCCAGAAAGGCTAATGGACTTACAACAGATATATACACACACATTCACACACACATACACATGCACACACACAGAAAAGGAATCAGAATATATTGTTGAACATTATTAACTTAAAGATAGAATCCTAAAATTAAAATGGAGACCCCAATAGGTTACTGCAGAAGGGAAATGGGCTGAAGTACACCACTTTGTGTTACCTGTAGCGTACAATGTTATGGCTAACACATAAACTAATTGCAGGCGGTCACCTAGGTGGACAGAAGACTCAAGCTAAGGTACAGAAGCATTTCTAGTGGCCTGGAATGCACAAGGACGTGGTTTTTTTTTGTACGTGACATACATACCAAATGGTAGGTAAGTAACAGGCAGTAATAAAACCAGCGCCTTTCTTGCCAATTAATGCATTCAAAGAACATTTCACGTGGGTTATGATTAATTGTGGAGCTCCCCTTCCTAAAATAGAAGTGGAAAACTATATTTGCTGACCATAATGAATGTGTCCACCAGATTTCCAGAGGCAATTCCATTACGGAATGTTAAGATAAACAGGGAGGTGGAGGTGTTGGTAGCTTTCTTTACTCGCTGTGGGCTAGGCAGTAAGATTCAGTCAGACCAAGGGTCTCATTTTACCGCTCAGCTGTTTAAGGAAGTCATGGATAGGTTGAGCATGCAGCAGTTTAAATCAAGTGGGTCGGATCCTGAATCCCAGGGAGCCTTGGAAAGTTAGCATCAGACTCTGAAGACCATGTTCACAGCGTACTGTTATGATTACCCGAATGATTGCAATAAAGGTGTCCCATTATATTGCTTGCCATTAGAGATGCCCCAAATAAATCTACTCACTTTACTTCCTCGGAGTTAATATTCGTCCATGAAGTGAGAGGTCCTTTGAAATTAATTAAATATAAATTGACAGGACCGAAGTCGGAAATCTCACACTTGGATTCTGTGTGTGAGGTGAAGGAGAGAGTAGATGGAGTAGGTGAGTTTGCTAAATAGTATCTGAAGAGCACAGCATAGAGTGAAGCAGGTGGCAGATAAAAACACTGAAACTTTGAGGATATCCCGTCGGGATGATGTATTAGTATTACCACCAGTGGTAAGAAATCCCTTCAAAGCCAGGTTCAGTGGCCCCTTTCAAATTAAAAAAAATGTGGAGTCAGTTAAACTATCTAGTAAAGACACTGGAGATGCCAAAAAAAATTATCGAGTATTTTATATAGATGAATAATGCTCCAGCCGCATTTAAGACTCAGGAACAGGGCTGTGGCCAGATGAACAAATTGTGTAGTTTATCTGTATGATGTGGGGATCTTTAGGAAGTGATTAAAAGCTCACATGTAACAGTTGGCTGAGCATGTTGAACGATTACAAGAAGCAAACTTGGTAATAAACTTAAAGATAACAGAATTCGCGAAGGCAGAAGTGACTTGTTGGGACATGACATTGGACATGGAATGTTGACCCCATGGAACATAAAAACGAAGTGCTTTGAGGAATTTCCACAACCATCCTCGAAGAAAGAGATGATTCGATTTTTGGAACTGAGTGGATTCTATCAGAAATTTGTCCCGAACTTCAGCGACGTATTGGCACCACTGATGGATTTATTAAAGAAGAACACAGAATTGTGGTGGACAGAACAATGCTGGGAGGCAATTGAGAATTTTAAAGCAGGATTAATCACCGCACCCGTTTTAGCTACACCAAATATTTTGAAACCTTTTGAAAATTGTGTTTGATTCTCGGGATATAGGGGTCGGAGATGTATTGATACAGAAAGAGGATGATGGATTTGAATGGCTAATTGGCTACTTGTCAAAAAAACTCAATATCCACCAGAAAAAAAAAACAAAATCTCCATTATTGAACAGGAATGATTATGTTTCGCACTGGCCTGACAATATTTTAATGTGTATATGACAAACAAATTGTCAGAGATGGTTGTGGACAACGACAAATCTCTCGCATTTTTTGGAATAGTTAAAGACCAGAATATGAGACTATTTCATTGGAGTCTTACCTTACCGACTTTAAACTTACAAAAGGTACATGCTGCGGCTCCTACAATGTGATAGAAGATGGGTTTTCGCGGATTTAAAGGAAAGCAGTGTAGATAGGATTTGACTTATTCCAGTGTTGTATTGGTGTGCAGAATTAATATGAATGATATAACTGAGATTAATACTTCTGTATTTCATACAATTGGGATTAAGAATTAGAGGAGAAGAAATGTAGCCATCTTTTCATTCTGCTGGTTCATTTTATTTTCTGAAGCGGGGAGATGTTATGAAGCCAAAAACATGTAGGGCACTTTAAAACAGAACGGGTTTTTCCGAATAGAACTTAAAGCCACAGATGCCAGCTAAAGGTCAAACTGTTCCACATGTCACCATTAGCTAAGAAATGGATACCTTAGTTTTGGTTGCTGTTTTGACAGCCATTCAAATGCAACCAAAGAGTTTAAATAACGCTCAGGAAACCAGAAGCCAATGGAATTTGAATATTATTGTTTGGACACCTGGTAAGCAACCAAATTATGAGAATTACTATATCATGGGGAGTATACATACCCAGCATTTTGAACACTGGTGGGAGAGCTACTGCCATCCAACAGCAGAGCAACTGCTGTAGAGCAGGAGGGCTAACTGGCCATCTCAAACACTCTCTGTCAAAGACACATGTTCATCTAAACCTACATGCAATAAAAAAAAATACCCAGGGAGATCAGCAGCTGGAAGAGTGAACACAGCGGGGAAGATGGAGATTGTAATGTTTAATATGTGCGCTGTTTGAACAGCATATTTTTACAGAGTTGGAGTCAGATAGTAAGTAGCTCAGAAAAGAGGGGCTTGTATTTGTGAATAGTTGTTGTTTAGTGTTCACTATTAAAGTTAAGAAACAAAATTGTTATTTTTTGTTTAAATAGTGGAATATAGGAGATCTGTGTCACTCATATTTTAACAGATGACGAGGTGAGGCGAGCTTTTCTGGGTGTTTGCTTTTAATTAACAGAGGGGTGCATCTTCACCTTGTAAATGTCCATCCACGTTAGCCCTATTTCACTGCAGTTGGCCCATATCCTTCCAGTCCTTTCCTATCCACATATTTATCCAAATGTTGAAATGTTGTTAATGTACACCCCCCCCCCCCCCACCACCGCCCCACCACCAACCACATCTGCTGGCAGCTCATCCATGTACCAGCCCTCTGTGTAAAGAAGTGGCCCCTCAGGTTCCCTTTTATTCCTTCCCCTTTAACCTTAAACTGATCCCCTCTAATCCTCAATTCTGTACACCTTGGAAAAAGACTGAGAGCATTAACCCTATCCATACCCCTCGTGATTTTATTCAGCTCTATAAGGACTCCATCAGTCTCCTACACTCTAAAGAAAAGGTCCTAGCTTGTCCAACCTCTCCCTATAACTTAGACCATTGGGTCCTGGCAACGTCTTTCTAAATTTATTCTGCACTCTTTCTAATTTCATAACATCCTCCCTATAACAAGGTTAAAAAAACTGAACACAATACTCCAAGTGCGGCCTTACGAAGTCCTGTGTAACTGCAACATAAATTCCCAACTTCTGTACTCAATGTCCTGCCTGATGAAGGCCAATGTGCCAAAAGCCTTCTTCACTGCCCCGTCTAACTGTGACTCTACTCTTAGAGAACCGTGCTTGTGAAAACCAAGGTCTCTCTGCCCACTGCACCCCTTAAGACCCTCCCATTCACAGTGTAACTCCTACCATGACTTGAGTTTCCAATATGCAAGACCTCACACATCTATATAAAACTTCATTTGCCATTTCTCGGCCCACTTCCCCACCTGATTAAGTTCCTGCTGGAATTTCTGAGAAACTTTCTCACTGATCACGCTACCACTTATTTTAGTGTCATCTGCAAACTTACTAATCATGCCTTGTACATTCTCAACCAAATCATAGATAACAAACAGCAATGGACACAGCCTCCACTCTGACAAGCATCCTTCCACTAAACCCTCTGTTTCCGACCATCAACCCAACTGTGCATGCAATTGGCCAGATCCCCCAGCATTCCACGTGATGGAACCTCCAGAGCAGCCTGCCATGTGGAACCTTTTCAAAGGCCTTACTGAAATCCATAGAGACTATATCTACCGCTCTGTCCTCGTAAACCTTCTTGGTCACTTCATCAAAGAACGCTAACAAATTTGGGAAGCATGATCTCCCACTCACAAGACTATGCTGACTGCTCTGAATCAAACCCTGTATAAGTAATGGGTGCAGTCAATGGTATGCTGTCCTTCATTGTAAGATGATTCGAGTACATAATTAAAACCATCTTCCTGCTGTTGTAAAGACTTGCTGAGAGAGCTTTTTGGGACACTCTCTACAGATTTGATCTCCTTTCTAACGAATGATATCCTTCCCACAGATACAGATGGCTGTATCATGAGGGTAGAGTGAAGAACCTGAGAGTTTAATCTGCAGAGCTGGGAAATATGAAGAAATGGTGGTGCTGAAACATGAGGTGTAGCAGGTGTATTTCCAAAGGACACATTGATAGGGTGAGAAATTCCATACTTTACCCAGGATTGATTGGTTTGATTTATTGTCACGTGTACCTCAGTACAGGGAAAAACTTTATTTATGAGCAGTGGAGGCAGATCATAGTAAGCATGGCCAGACAGATCATAGGGTGTAAATAGACTTGGACAGAGTAAGGCATACAGGATACACTGCACAAGACAAGCACTCGACAAGATCAACATGAGCAAGATCAGCATTATTTGAACGTAGAGAGTCGATTCATCAGTCTAACATGGCTTTCCGAATTGTTTATATGCCTAAATTAACTCTCCCCATGTTATTGTGCAGTTGGCGTGTGAACCCTGTACTGAACGCCATGTTGTTCACAATCCCCAACAGCAGCCACAATACCTTCGATCTGAAACAAGTAGCCATTCCCACCAGCTTCCACCCTACATAGAGAACACCAGGCTGCCTTCTCGGAGATGGAAGGTGCCTTCTTGAGACTTCACACAAGACATATGGCTTCCCTCCTCAATACTAGAAAACCACGTTAAAGTCCCACATGTGTATCATGAGCAACGGAGCCAGGAGGAACAATGTTGAGCAGTCTGTCTGTGCAGCCTCTGCTCCACTTGTTCATCATGTTGGAGCATCAATCTGGAGACAGTGAGGACTGCCGATGCTGGAGATTGTAGTCGAGAGTAGATTGCTGGAAAAGCACAGATGGTCAGGCAGCTCCGAGCAGCAGGAGAATCCACATTTTGGGCAGAAGCCATTCCAGGAATCAGCATCAATTACCTCATCTGTCCCTTTGCAAGTGCGTTGAGGGAGGAATGGCCTCGTACTGTTCCTGTGTAAATGACTCAAGGGGCTGAATGGACTCCTCCTGTTCCTGTATGAGTGACTTTAGGGGCTGACTGGCCTCCTTCTGTTCCTGTGTAAGAGACTGAAGGAGCTGAATGGCCTCATCGTGTTGCTGTGGAAGTGGCTTTAGGGGCCGAATGGCCTCCTCCTGTTCCCGTGTAAGAGACTCCAGGGGCTGAATGGCCTCCTCCTGTTCCTGTGTAAGAGACTCAAAGGTCTGAATGGCTTCTTCCTCTTCCAATTGGACAGGACCAAGGGCCTGATTGGGTTACCCGGTTCCTGTTTGACAGCTCGATGTACTGACAAGTGTGATGATGCTGCAGGCTTTGAGAGGTTATTTTGTCCTGGTTCCTTTTCAGAGAGAGATTGAATGATCGTTACCAAACTGGTTAGTTAAGGACACTGAGTAAACAGCTAGGGAGGCCTTGGGTTAATTTTAATGCAGCCTAAATGGGTGTGGCCAGCTCTCACAGGTTACGATCTCTGGGTTTTGGTTTCCAAGTAGCATCAGAAACTGTTGGGGTCTCCACAGAGTTGGAAACTTCAGTGACTATCTCCTGTCTGCTACTCTCTGAATTTTCTCTTGGTGCTGTTTTTAATTCCTGGATTAGAGAAATGTTTGTGAGAATCTGTGTCTGAATTTTCCTTTCTGCCAGGGGCTGTGTTTATGGGATTTTCCTATATTGGAACAGTGCATTAGTAATAGTTCCTAGATTTGTTATTCTATTAACTTGTCTAATAGAATTACGTTATTCTAAATTCCTCTTTCTTTGCTTTCATTTTATCTTTCGTGTTTCAATAAATAGTGTTTTTCTTCACACCAAGTAGTTTGACCAGTCCATTGCATCTGGAACAGTCACTTCAAAATAAAAAAAAATTAGAGTCTAGGTTACCGCCTTCAAATATTTTCCAGGCGCTCTGGTGTGGCCCATCACACTAGACTCCTTCTCTTCCTGAGTAATAGGCTGGAGGCACTGAATGGGCTGTCCCTATTCTTCTCCAATAGTGTCAATGGGCTGAATGGCTTCCTCATATTCCTGTAAAACCAGCGTGAGGTGCTGAATGAACTCTTGTTTTACTGTGGCAATGTGCAGTGTCAGGCAGTGCTGTTACATGAAGGTTACGGACCATTTAACAGCACAAGTCTCAATGGAGTCTGGGTCTTGCTGCGCGTGGACACAGACTAGTTCAGGAGCTGACAGGGGTACAAAATGTTCTGAACATTGTGGAATCTTCAGTGACCATCCCCACTTCTGATCTTATGGTGGGGAGGGTGAGGGTGGGGGTAGGGGTGGGGGTGGGGGCGGGAGACATTTATGAAGCAGCTGAAGCTGTTTGTCAAGAGGAAGCTATCCTGAGGATTTCACACAGAGGTGACCCAGGACTGAGTTGATGACCATCTTCCTTTGTGCCATGTTTGATCCCAAACACTGGAGAGTTTACTCTGATTCCCATTAAGTCCAGTTTTGTTAAGCTCCTTGATGTCAACAGACGTCAACCACTGCCTTGATATCGGGACCAGTCATTTGTACCTGAACCCTTGTCTCAACCTCTTTTGTTCATATCAATAAACCATGATATAGGAGCAGCAAGTGTTTTCTTCAAACAGGTGGTAGTGAATGTCAGGATTTCTCTTCTCAAGAGTGGTGGGGAGCAAAATGACTGAAAGTATTTGAAGAGGAGGTAGATGGATATTGATCTGTCAGAGAGTTGAGGGCTATGTTGAGTTGGGTATGAAAGAGGATTTGAGACAGTGAGCAGATCAATCATGATCTTAGTGAAGGGCAAGGCAGGTTTGGGGAGTGAATGACCTGTTCTAGTGTCTGATGTTCTCACATTCTGTTCTTGGAAAGTTAGTGGGTGTTATTTTCATGAATGTCTGTTATGGAATGTTGCAGGCAGGGAGGCCAGAGGATTTTGTGAGCCATCTCTGGGTGAGGTATGGCGGCTGTATTCACAGTGAACCTGGGTCTAAACATGACCAAGAAATGGAGCACAAGTTGCAGAGAAGGGAAGCTCTGTAAAGAGAGATGAGGGGCCTCTTTCATACTCGTGCCTGGATTTTCCAATTCCATTTCCCAAGTCACTTCAAAGCCTACGTGATAGTCTAGAGAGGATGAATGGTCTCCTCTGTTTCTGTGCAACAGGTTATAGGAGCAAGTGGCCTCCAACCTCTCCTATCTCGCAGGTCTGTGGGGCTGGATGGAATACAGACACATGGAACAGAGGAGCAGGAGTGGGACATTAGATACGTTCAGCCTTCTCCACCAGGCACTAAGATTGTGCACTCAGCCCCACTTTCCTGTCTGTATCCTATTACCTGTGACTCACTTCCCTGTCAAGTATTTAACTAAACAGCTTTCAATCCATGTGAATATAGAGGCACGATAAACTTCCAGTGAAGAGAATTCACACTTGAAAGGTCCTTTCAGAATATTTCACCATCCCTCTTATCGAACCAAAGAGTCATGCAGAATGGAAACAGACCCGTTAGTCCAATCTGTTCACTCTGATCAGATATCAAATCTGACCTTGTCCCATTTGCCAGCATTTGGTCAATATCGTGGCATGGTGGCACAGTGGTTAGCACTGTTGCCTCACAGCGCCAGAGACTCGGGTTCAATTCCCGACTCAGGCGACTGTCTGTGTGGTGTTTGCACGTTCTCCCCGTGTCTGGGTGGGTTTCCTCCGGGTGCTTCGGTTTCCTCCCACAGTCCAAAGATGGCCAGGTGAATTGGCCATGCTAAATTGCCCGTAGTGTTAGGTAAGGGGTAAATGTAGGGGTTTCGGTGCGGTGGTGTGGACTTGTTGGGCCGAAGGGCCTGTTTCCACACTGTAAGTAATCTAATCCCTCCTCTTTCAGATACATTTTAAATGTGCGATTGTAGCCACCTTCACCACTTCCTCTGACAGCACTTTCTGCACACACACCACTCTCTGTGTGAAACATTTACCTTCAGGTGCATTCTAAATTATTCGCCCTCTCATGTTCAAACTATGCTCTCTTGTTCTGGACTCCCCTATCTTGGGGAGCAGAACATGGCTGTTCAGAATATCCATGCCCCTGATGATTCTATAAACTTCTATAACGTCACCCTTCAGCCTCTGACACTCCTGGGGGAAACCTCAACCTAATCAACCTTTTCCTGAAGCTCAAACCACGAGTTCTGCAACAGAGTTGTACGCAGTTTTCTTAAAGTGGCCTCACCAACTTTCTGTTCAGAGGCAACATGCCACCACAACTCCTATACTCAATGCTCTGACTGATTCAGGCAAATCTGCCAAACGTGTTCAGCACCACTCTGTCTACCTGCAATTCCACTCTCAAGGAACTATGTACCTGCAACTCTCTGTCCTCTTGATCCACAACATGCCCCAGGACCTTACAATTAATTGTATAAATTCTGCCCTTATTTGCCTTCCCAAAATGCAAAACTTCGTACTTATCTAAATTAAACTATATCTGTTACTCCTTGTCCCTTTGTACCATCTAATTGTGGTCTCGTTGTACTCTGAGATAATCTACTACACCACCTTTCTGATGTCATCAGTAACCTTACTAACTATGGCCCCAATATTCACATCTAAATCCTTTACATAAATGATGAAATGCAGTGAACTCAGTACTGATTCTTACAGCACACTGCTGCTCACAACCCTCCAGTCTGAAAAATATCCCTCTTCCTTCAAGCCAATTGTGACTAGCTTCCTCTGTATCTCGTGTGATCGAACCTTACTCATCTGCCTACCAATCGGAATGTTGTGAACACCTTACTGAGGTCCATATAGACAATGTCTACCAAACTGCCTTCATCAATCTTCTTTGTCACCTCTTCATAAAACTCAATCAAATTAATGAGACATGATTTCCCATGCAGAAAGACACGTTGACAACCCCGATCAGCCCTTGCCTTCCCAAATGTATGAGCTGAAAAATGTGTTGCTGGAAAAACACAGCAGGTCAGGCAGCATCCAAGGAGCATGAGAATCGAAGTTTCGGCATAAACATGTATGTAAATCCTATCCCTCAGAATCCCCTCCAACAACTTACCCACCACTGACATCAGGCTCACCAGTCTATAGTTCCCCGACTTTTGGGGTCACTGCTTCCTTTTCCATTCCTAATGCTCCACTGATCACAACACATGTCAAATGTAACCAGGTTGGTGATATGGCCGATGATATCGGTCTCAGACTGGGTCAATGTCAGTTTTAGCAACAAGTCAGGCTAGTTTTTAAAATCTGCTCAAATAGCACCTTTATGATCCAGAGCAATGTTACTCAAACTATGATGGAAAGATGAATGGCAAACTGTTTGGATATTGCAAATAAAGAATCGATACTTCCCTTTCTAAAAACACTGACACACACACACGCACACACATGCAGATAAACAAAATCTCTGCAATTTCAAGTTGAACGAGCTTTGTCCATATATTATTGTAACTCATGACAAAAGGAAAAATTTAGAGATTGTTCAAATGTTATACTGCTTCTGAAGGCATTCTAATCACACAAGCTGCTAACAATGAGACTTCATCCTGGAACAGTTGGATTTGGCTGAATTCCCTTTGCATTAGGCAGTGAAGAGATTCAATGAATTCTGGCCTGGGATCGCCCAAGGGTATCACCGTGGCTCAGTGGTTAGCACCGCTGCCTCACAGCACCAGGGCCTTGCATTCAATTCCAGAGTTGGGTGACTATTTGTGTCGAGGTTGCACATTCTCCCCTTCTAATGGTTGCTCCAGTTTCCTTCCACAGTCCAAAGCTGTGTGGTTAGGTGGATTGGCCATGATAATTTGTCTGAAGTGTTCAGGGGTTTCTAGGTTACGTGCATCGTTCAGGGTAAATGTAAGGAAGCGAGCCTGGGAAGGTTGGTATGAACGTTTTGTGCCGAAGGGCCTGTTTGTACACTGTAGGGATTCGATAAAAATAAGAATGTTAACGATGACTGTAGATTTTTTGTTTTAGCTCGCACACATTGCTGTCATGAGGAACAATGAAGGAGAGAGAGTGTAATCGGCCGTTCCTTCTCAGGCAAATTACATTTTCTCTCTCGCTGAGCTGAATCACACAGTAATGTCATCCTCTCTCAAACATGTGATGTCTCCTTGTACATTGTCCAAACTATGTCTCCATCACATTCCCTGCTCCATGTCGGTGCATCATTGCTGCTGTCATACACAGACCCATATCCTTAGCAGAAAATGGTCTCGGTCGATTGGAAGATATGTTTATATGTCGCTGCATCATTAAAAAATAAAATGTTTAATGTATTCAAAATATTGTGTTATAATGAATGCATTTTGCAACAAATACAGAAATTGCTGGAAAAACTCGGCCGGTCTGTCAGCATCCAGATGCCTTTTACATGCTGTATTTGTACCAGCCTCCACCACTTCCTCTGGCAGCTCATTCCACATGCACACCACCCTCTGCGTTAAATGGTGCTCGTGGGCTCGTCAAAGGCATTCCCCTCTCAATTTCAACTAATGCACTCTAGGTTTGGACGCCCAATCTGGGAAAAAATGGTTATGGATAGGGTGAGTAGTCAGGTTTTTCCCCAGATTGAGCGTTCAAACCTAGAGGGCATTGGTTGAAATTGAGGAGATATGATGGCTAGTTTAGCTCTTTTATTTGGCAGCATAAGCAACTCTTTATCAAGCTAGCCAAATTGCAACTACCCCCAGATTGTGGGGAGTAGATCGCCCAGATAAAAGCAATCAATTAAGCTCTTTTTTATCCTATGTTAGTGCCTGGGCTGCTGAGGACTCGGTGTCAATACTGTGAGATATTGAACCCTATCAGATAAAGTGAACCTTTATTAGTCTGTTTTTCTTAGCTAAATTGACAACATTTATGAAGTATTGTCATAACCCAATAATTATCAATATTGTTAAAGCATGAATGACAATGCGTCAGATCGACGGCAATACAGCCAAAACCATGTTTCTTACCCCTGTAATTGGTACACTGGGTTGTCATCCGGGGATAATGGATTCCAGATTTAAACTGTGGGCAGCAAGGGGTGTACCTTGCTTGATTGATTTAGAATTAGTAGAATCCCTGCAGTGTGGATTCAAGCCCTTGGGCCCAGCAAGTCCACTTCGACCTTCTGAAGAGTAACCCACCCAGACCCAATCCCCTACCATCCTATATTTACCCTGACTAATGCCCAAACCTACACATCCCTGAACACTATGGGTGATTTATCCATGACCAATTCATCTAACATGCACATCTTTGTACTGTGGGAGGACACCCACACAGACACGGCAAGAATGTTAACTCCGCACAGCCAGTCACCCAAGGCCGGAACCAAAGCCGAGACCCTGGTGCTGTGAGGCAGCAATGCTCACCACTGAGCCACCATGTGTTATTTGATGGAGAAACAATGATATCATTTGATAAAATAACTCGTACGTATGGACTACCTAGTAGAGACCTCTTCTGTATTTTTTTCCCAATCAGAGATTTGATTTAAAAAAAACACACTTTTACCACACTCTTCCAGATCTGATGAAGGGAAGAGGATGCTTATTGCTTAGAATACACTTTCTGTCAGTACCCTTTATCATTAGTTGAAGAGTGTCCCCTCAGACGAGACTGTGCAGCTTTGTGATGTCTGCTTGAGAGAGTTGGGGGTTCAGAATACTTCGGAGAAATGGGAGGATATTTGTGAAAATGCTCAAAGGATTTTGATCTGTAATAGGACCCATTCCATGCAGTTGAAAATTCTTCGTAGGTTCTATCTGACCCTAAATTGTCCCTCAAAATTCAAAGTGGGATTATCTTCAGCATGTCCTAAATGCAGAATGACTACAGGCACTCTTACTCATTGTTTGTGGTTCTGCTGCATACTTCATCTATATTGGAGCACTGTGTCAGATGTGATAGAGTGAGTCCAGGGGACTGAATTGGAGATGGACTTGGTTTCTGTTTTCCTGGACCTGCCCAAGGTACTTTCCACAGATGAATATGGGAAAAAATTATATCCTTACAATCTGTACTTTCTGTGCTAGGAAAAATATTCTGTTGTGTTGGATGTCTGAACTACCCCACCCCCAGAGAGGAAGAGCTATGAACATAAAAATGTGTATCAGTTAATGCTCTTGATGAACGAGAGCAGTCGTATTGTTATGCTGAGCTGTATTATTTATTCATTATTTATTGTTTAGTTTTGCTTTTTCTTCTGTCTGTGTAGCGTTTTAACTTGTTTTGTATGGACATACAATTGGATGTTTTTTTTCAGATATTTGAGTTGTGTTGTTATTGGTTTATTATAATATTAAAAATCTCTTTTTAAATATTTTTAAAAATTAAAATGCGAACATTGATAGAAGACAGTCCCAAAAAACTCTCATTAGCGAGCCCACTCATGGTGGTTTATCCCGAGGATCACCACATCTCGGGTGATGGGGTGAGGCTGAGAGAGTGTCCCCTTCATGGTAATCTCTGTCAGTGTGAGGAACTGAACCTGCGCTGTTGGCCTCCCTCTACATCACAAACCAGCCGTCCAGCCAACTGAGTGGGAGACTGTGTAAGTGTTACAGACAGAAACAGTCACAAAGGGTAAGAGAAACATTTATAATAAGGAAAGTGGTACAGTTCAGATAACGGTCTAGATAACGCCTGAGGGTAAAATGTTCTCTGCTCGAAATTGTATTTATAACAAGACATGGTTAGAAGTTGTTTTTGGTTTAATATCATTAACGTGAGTCAAGTGAACTCTTATGTGTTACGCACTGGGACACTACCATTTTCCTGAAACTGGGAAATATTTGGAACATTATCTGGAACATTCTATAATCGGCATTCTCCAGAATATTCTATGACTGTGTGGGAGGTATTGCAAAGGAGAGAGAGAGAGAAGGTGTTGCATGCAGTAGTGAGAGTGGGGGACCATGATCCTTGTTCGGGAGTAGTTGCAATCAGAGATATACAGTGATTGTGAGGGAGCAGACAGAATATGGTGACCTTTATCCTGACAGAGCGGGGAAGATGCTTGTCCTGTATTGCTGGACATTTCCTCAAACCTCAAATACTGCACTGAACTCGGTAGTGAGCCCAGAACATGCTCGGTGGGTCTGGTGGTGTGGCACCCTCTGGGATGGGAATGTTCCCTCTCTGTCCTCACCCATCCAATACGTCCACCGTGCTCCGTCAACAAACCATGGTGTAATTTTCCCTTATCTCCCAATCTGCCATTTCCCTGCCTTTGCTCTGTATCCATCTAATCTTTTCCTATCTGTATTTGTCCAATTGCCTTTTCAATATTGTTAGTGTGCCCACTTCAACCACTTCCAATGGCAGCTCAGTCTAATTTGTCAGTTCACCTTGGATTCCATGCGATCTAACCTTCTAGAGCGGCCTACTATGTGGAACCTTATCAAAGGCCTTACTGAAATCCATATAGAATATGTCTACAACCCTGATCTCATCAACCTTCCTGGTCACTTTCTCAAAAATCTCTAACAAAATTTGTAAGGCATGATCCGCCACGCACAAAGCCATGCTAACTGCTCCAAGTCAAACACTGTCTTTCCAAATGCATGCACATCTTATCTCTCAGAGCCTTCTCAAGTGGTTTACAGAAAACAGCTGTGAAGCTTACTGGTCTATATTTCCCAGGCTTCTCTTTGCAGCCCTTCTTGAATAAGGCACAACATTTGCTACCGCCCAGTCTTCCGGGATCTTGGTCCCTAAGCTTTTTCTCTCGCCTCTTACAGTGCTCTCAGATATATCTGGTCAGGACCAAGAGATTTGTCTGACTTTGTGCGTTCTAATATGTCCAACAGCAACTCTACTGTGATATGGACAGTCCCAAGATATGACAACTAACCTCCTAAAGGTCACAGATCTTCATGTCTTTCTTCATGATAAACACAGAGGGGAAATTGAGGACTTCACCCATCTCTTGAGGTTTTATGCATGCATGCCGGTTTTGGACTTTAAAGCATCCTATTCTCTCTCTAGTTGCTCTTTATCTTTACTTTACTGAATTTGGATTCACTCTAATCTTCTCAGCCAAGACTACCTCATACCCCCTTATGACCTTGCTGATTTCCTTCTTCAGTAAACTCCTCTATCCCCTGTATATACCTCCAGGATTCCCTTGGTATGAGCTGCCTGAACATGAGCCACGCCTCTTTTTTTCTGGTCAAAACCTCAATATCTCTTGACATCCAGAGTTCTCTCTTCCAGTCTCACATAACCTTCACCCACACAGGAAAATGGAAACCTTGAACTCGAGCTATCTCACTTTTAAAGCCCTCCCACTTGCCCGGGATCCTTTTACCTGGAACCAAACAACTCCAATCATCCCCTGCAATCCCCTGTCTAACTCCAACAACATACGCCTTTCCCCAATTTAGAACTTGAAAATGTGGACCAATTTTGTCCCTCCCATAACTATTTTAAAATTAATACAACTCTAAACACTTTTCCCAAAATTCTCCCCCACTTTAACTCCTTCACCTATCCTGCCCTATTTCCCAACAGTAGGTCGTGTTTGTCCCTTCTCGAGTACGATACTCTATATATTGATTGTGGAAACTTCGCTGAACACACTTAACAAATTACGTTCCATCGAAGTTCTTAACCATCTGGAAGTCCCAGTGTATGTTAGGAAAGTTGAAATCACGTATTAAAACAACCCTACTGTTCCTGCAAGTCTCCTCAGTCCCCCTGCATATTTGTTCCTCTAATTCACATTGTTGATTATAGTGCAACCACTATAACATTACCATTCCCCTCTAACTACATTGCACCATTCACGAAACCTTATTGGATATTATCTCAGGTGTTTCAACTTTAAATACTGGTGTGATACTCGCCTTAATCAGAACTATTGGTATTTAAACTGTTTCCATTTACATCTCTACATCGCAGTGATTTTCACATCCATGGCACGCCTTGTCAAGGCACAGTGGAGATATGGAGCTGTAAACGAATGGGAGCTGCGCATCCTGTCACTTCCAACATTGGCTGCAAGTTTCCCCACACTGGGCAGTGATCTAACACAGTGTTACCAAACAATGCAACAATCTGTGTTTATATATGAATGAACCAGTGTGGTCTGCACAGCTCCCCACGCTGGACATTTCGCCCAGGATTAGAGATCCAGCATTGGTGTGGGCTGCACAGAGTTCCATTCTGGACATTGCTGGGTTGTATTCTGCAATATGCTCGCCATATCAACACAATGCTCCATCCTGAAAGTATCATGTACGGGCTGGTTATGTGAGTTGGATTGCGAATGTGAGAGAACTAAACATTTGGCTATACCTTTATTTTATGTTTTCATTCTTGTGATTGGACCCTTCAAATCCAGACTCATCCGATTAGACGCGACCCTCTTGATGAGTCATGGTGACTGTTGTTGCAGCATCTGAGTCTGCAACATGACCAACAAATGGAGCAGAGGCTGCAGAGAGGACAGTCTCTGTAAAATGGAATGAGGGAATCACCATCAGATCAGCCGTGGTCTTAGTGAATGGTGGGGCAGGATTGAGTGGACCACGAATGCAACTTATTCATATATTTGTTTTTGTCCCAGCAAACTCCCCTTCTCTCCCAGTGTCCCATACTGGTGGGGACTGAGTCCCCTCCCTCTGTTACTTGTAACAGGATCTTCGGGCCTCACTAGCCTCTAGATTTCCCTGTGTCCCAGTTTGGAGCACTGGAATGACCGCCTCCTGTTCTTCTGTTCCAGTCTCGAGCAGTTGAGTGACTCCCTCCTGTTCCTGTGTTCCAGTCTCGAGCAGTTGAATGACTCCCTCCTGTTCCTGTGTCCCAGTCTTCAGCAGCTGAGTGACTCCCTCCTGTTCCTGTGTCCCAGTCACGAGCAGTTGAGTGACTGTCTCCTGTTCCTGTGTCCCAGTCTTCAGCAGCTGAGTGACGCCCTCCTGTTCCTGTGTCCCAGTGTTCAGCAGCTGAGTGACGCCCTCCTGTTCCTGTGTCCCAGTCTTCAGCAGTTGAGTGACTTCCTCCTGTTCCTGTGTCCCAGTCTCGAGCAGTTGAGTGACTCCCTCCTGTTCCTGTGTCCCAGTTTCGAGCAGTTGAGTAACTCCCTCCTGTTCCTGTGTCCCAGTCTTCAGCAGTTGAGAGACTCCCTCCTGTTCCTGTGTCCCAGTCTCGAGCAGTTGAGTGACTGTCTCCTGTTCCTGTGTCCCAGTCTTCAGCAGCTGAGTGACGCCCTCCTGTTCCTGTGTCCCAGTCTTCAGCAGCTGAGTGACGCCCTCCTGTTCCTGTGTCCCAGTCTTCAGCAGTTGAGTGACTTCCTCCTGTTCCTGTGTCCCAGTCTCGAGCAGTTGAGTGACTCCCTCCTGTTCCTGTGTCCCAGTTTCGAGCAGTTGAGTAACTCCCTCCTGTTCCTGTGTCCCAGTCTTCATCAGTTGAGAGACTCCCTCCTGTTCCTGTGTCCCAGTCTCGAGCAGTTGAGTGACTCCCTCCTGTTCCTGTGTCCCAGTCTTCAGCAGTTGAGTAACTCCCTCCTGTTCCTGTGTCCCAGTCTTCAGCAGTTGAGTGACTCCCTCCTGTTCCTGTGTCCCAGTCTCGAGCAGTTGAGTGACTCCCTCCTGTTCCTGTGTCCCAGTTTCGAGCAGTTGAGTAACTCCCTCCTCTTCCTGTGTCCCAGTCTTCAGCAGTTGAGTGACTCCCTCCTGTCCCTGTGTCCCAGTCTTCAGCAGTTGAGTGACTCCCTCCTATTCCTGTGTCCCAGTCACGAGCAGTTGAGAGACTCCCTCCTGTTCCTGTGTCCCAGTCTCGAGCAGTTGAGTGACTCCCTCCTGTTCCTGTGTCCCAGTCTTCAGCAGTTGAGTAACTCCCTCCTGTTCCTGTGTCCCAGTCTTCAGCAGTTGAGTGACTCCCTCCTGTTCCTGTGTCCCAGTCTCGAGCAGTTGAGTGACTCCCTCCTGTTCCTGTGTTCCAGTTTCGAGCAGTTGAGTAACTCCCTCCTCTTCCTGTGTCCCAGTCTTCAGCAGTTGAGTGACTCCCTCCTGTCCCTGTGTCCCAGTCTTCAGCAGTTGAGTGACTCCCTCCTATTCCTGTGTCCCAGTCACGAGCAGTTGAGTGACTCCCTCCTGTCCCTGTGTCCCAGTCTCGAGCAGCTGAGTGACTCCCTCCTGTTCCTGTGTCCCAGTTTCGAGCAGTTGAATGACTCCCTCCTAATCGAAGTTTTGTGAAAGTAGATGTCCTCCTCCTGCTCCTGAGTAACAGGCTCCAATAGCTCTGTGCTCACCTGCTGCTCCTGTGGAATGGAGGTGAGGGACTGAATGGCCTCTTCACATTCTTTACAGCTTTTCTTGACTAAAAGCCTTTTTCCTGTTTCTGTAAAACACCATCAAAATCTGAATGATTTATTTTTGTATTTGTCTCTCAGTAATTGAGCAAACCAGCTGACTGACAGAATTCAGAAGCTGAAAAGCCTCCTCCTGTTCCCGTGTTAAACTCTCAAGAGTCAATAGACTCTCAGAGATGTATAGCAAGGAAAAAGATCCTTCGGACTGGTCATCTATACCAACCAAATATCCTAAATTAATCTCGTCTCCCTGGCCAGCACTCGGCCCATCTCTCTCTAAACCCTTCCCATGCATGTATCCATCCAAATGCCTTTTAAATGGTGTAACTGTACCTGCCTCCACCACCTCTTTTGGCTGTTCAATCCATACACACAGCAGACTCTGTGTGAAAATGTTTTCCCTCACGTCCGTTTTTAAATCTTCCTCCTCTCACCTAAAGCCTTTATATTCTATATTTGGAATTGTCTATCCTGGGAAAATACATTGACTGTTTACTCTTTCTATGCCCATCCTGATTTTATAAACTTCTTTAAGGTCCACCCTCAGCCTCAACACTTGAAAATATTCCCAGCCTATTCAAACTCTCCCTGTAACGCCAACCCTCCAACAACTGCAACATTCTTTTAAATCTCTTCTGCACCCTTTCACGTTTGACAACATATTTCCGACAGCAGGTTGACCAGAATTAAAGGCAATATTACAAAGGTGGCCAAACCAATGTCCTGTACAGATGCAACATGTCATGCAAACGCATAGACTCAAAGCACGGACCAACAAAGGGAAGGTCACCAAGTGCCTTCTTCATTGCGCTATCTACCTGTGACGGCACTTTCAAGGAATGGAGAACCTGCACCACCAGGTGCCTCACAGGGCAGCGATCTGGGTTTAATTCCATCCTTGAATGACTGGCTGTGTGGAGTTTGTACATTCTCCCCGTGTCTGTGTGAGTTTCCTCCGGATACTATGTTTCCCTCTGACAGTACAACGATATAAAGATAAGGGTAGGTTGGCCATCCTAAATTGTGCATCGTACCTTTGGCTGTGAGGGCGAGGTGCATGAGCCATGGGAAATGCAGGCTGAGAAGGATAGGGCAGGGGTTTGTCCATTGGGATACTGTTTAGAGGGACGTTGTGCCCTTGATGGGCCGACAATCCTGTTTCCTAACTGTAGGGATTCTATAATTTCTCGGGAGTTCTCCTTGATTGGCAACTTTCGACAGGATACTACCTATATGCCAACTGTCACACCCTGTTTCCAATATTCAAGAAAAGTTTGGACCTAAATGTCAAGTTCTCCCTGGATCCCAGGCAGCCTAACCTTGCTAACCTGTCTACCATGTCGAACATTTTGGTTTTCTTACTGAATTCCATGAAGACAGCATCCACTGTCCTGCCTTCTCAAACACCATCTTCACTTCCTCAAACATTCCACCGAGTCAGTGTGATGTGATCTCCAATGTACAAAGCCCTCTTCAGTCCTTGCCTTTCCAAATGCATACACATCGTTTCCCTCAAAATCCCCTCCAACAATTTAGTCACCATTGATGTCAGGCTCACCAATCTATAGTTATCCGGGTTTTCTTTAGTTTCTGAAATAATGACACTCTGTTCGCAATCCTCCAGTCTTTTGCCACCTCACCTGTGGAAATCAATGTTACAGATATATCCGCAAAAGGCTGAGCAATTTCTTTCCTAGCTTCCCATAATATTTTGGGAGACAACTGATCAGGTCCCAGGGATTTGTTCACCTTTATGTGTTTTAAAATGTCAAACATCTCCTTGTAATATAGATACTTTTCAAAATATCACTCTGTATTTCTTCATTCTCCCGCTCTTGTAACCTCTTCTACATTAAATACTAGGAAAAATACTTGTTTAGTATCTCTTCCACCTCCTATGGTTCCACACATACGTAGCCTTACTGATCTTTAAGGTGCCCTATTCTCTCCCTAGTTAATATTTTGCAATTAAAGGATGTGTAGAGTTGCTTCAATGCCTCGTTAACCCTATTTCTAAAGCCATCTCATGTCCACATTTTTCTGGCCCGAATTCCCCGTTGACTATACACTTATTCCCCTTATACTCCTCTCGGGATTCACTTAATCTCATCTCTGTCTACCTGACATTTGCCTCCTTCCTTACCTTGACCATAACATCAATATATCTAGCCATCAGCACTCCCTGCACCCACCAGCCTTGCCCCTCTCACTAATAGGAACACGTTGGCTCTGGACTCTCTGAAACCAAGTTTTGATGGCCTTGCATTTACCAACCATCCCTTTACCTGTGAATAGGGTATTCCAATCAGCCCTTCACAGGGCTCGCCGAACACTTCCAAAATTGGCCTTGTTCAAAGTTAGAACTTTAATGTTGACATCAGGTCTTTCCTATTCCACAACTAATTTAAAACTAGTATTTATGTGTTACAGACTTGAATGTGAAATAAACACTTCCTGCCCCTCTATAACAGGCTCGAGAGGCTGAATAGGCTCCTCCTGTCCCTCTGTAATAGACTGGAGATGCTGAATGACCTCCTCCTCTCCCTCTGAAATACAGTCAAGATGCTTCATGGCCTCCTCCTGTACCTGTGTAACAAATCTGAGTCATTAAATGAGACAAGAACCCGTGGATTATGAGCAGCCGGTAAACTGGATCTGATGGAGGTCTATTCCTTCTCAGTTACAGAAACACCAACAACACTATTTACTCCAGGTGCCCTCTCAGTAACACTTAATACAGCTGCAGCAATGCATCTCTTCGTTTTGAATTATTCTTTCGGCAAAATGTGCCAATATTCCAGCTTTCCACCTTTTCAAGTAGCAACAGGCTAATATGGGCTGAATGGCCTTCTCTTATCCCTCTGTAAGAGGCCCATAGGGACAGAATTGCTTCGGCCTGTTCCTGAGCAGCAGTCTCAATGCTCTGTCTCAAGGTTATGAAAGGATTTGATAACAGGGCATCAAAACCAGGAGTGGCCGCACACTGGTCAATAAGTACCGTACTTTGTGTTCAGGTATCTAGAAACTTGCCCACCCGATTTTCTTTTATGCAGCCGATCTGTTATTTTATAACTGCCTCCTTTCATAAACAGAGTGGAACATATATAGACCCCTGCAGTGTCCTGTTAATACTCTATATACTAGTTAATAAAAAGATTTAAAGATTTATGATCCATCCCTCAGCAACCCTCATCCATCCCATCCAAAATCAGTAAATGAAAAGTGATGTATTGAACTGGTTAACTGAACCTATTTGTTCAGTGACTGCGATTAATGCCAATCTCCATGGATTCTAATTATCCCAGTGGAGAGTTTCCATCTTTTAATGATAAATGGGCGTCTTTCAATGTGTTATTCCATAACATGAGCGGGAGCATCACCAACAGCACTGACAGAGAACAGCAGATCCAGAGAGAGGGGGAGGAGAGATCAGAATCTGAGAACATTAGACTGGAATGTTCCAACAATGGATCAGAATTTGAGAACATTAGACTGAAATATTCAAACAATGGATCAGAATGTGAGAACATTAGACAGGAATATTCCAACAATATACAGGAGCTTATCCGATTATGTTTGGTATCTTTCTGCATTTTATTGGTTGTCATTATCATCGCAGATCTATTACGCTCTTCTCATTATTCAATATTTTTATTATTCCTTCCTGGCTATCGTTGGTGTTCCTGGTGAGTGTCACTGTCCAGATTTTGTTTTCTATAAATCAGTTATGACTGTATTATTGTTATTTCATATAGTCTACACACTTGCCACTATTATTGTTCCTGTTGAATCTCTGAATCCAGACATTCACTCTACAGACCACTACTAACTACATTAATGAAGGTGTTCGATTACTGTCTCGCTCTCTGCTCTGGCAGTGCTACTCACGGGTCTCTATGTTGATCTATTCAGTTTCAGGGGAGAATCATAATGCATCGTATCATTGCCTTTGCTGTTAAGAGCATGGAGGTCACCGTCTACTGTTCTGGTTACAAACTCTACTTCCTTCCACTGTTTCCATCCCATCCCTGGCCAATATCTGCAGCTGAAGCAGACAAGTCACACCTGTGGGATATCTCTTTGACAATGAGCTGATTCCTGACACCATGCCCTGAACATTTCTAACTTGAAATACTCCCCACTCCAGAATGTATCTCACTGGTTTATTCCTTCTGCTGTTTGAACCTTGAGCTATGAAGTACAGGCTTAATGAAGCCAATAATCTGCTGCTGATGGTCCCGGCTTCAGACCTGCCGAAACAAATCTGATTCGACCTCACACCAAACTCCCATCTATCTGTCATTCATGTGCACGCCGATGTATATTGCTGTTGTGTTTGGCAATGACTTTATTTTAACATTCTCAAACACTTTATATCATCTGTACATGAAACTTCCCTCATTCTGTCTGTTGATTAACAAACAGCCTGCCAGTTGTTCGTATTTAAAATAGTTTCCTCCATGTGCGTTCCTTCTCAAACAATGAGTTTCGCATTCAACCACACACACACACACACACACACACACGCACGCACACACACACACACACACACACACACAGCAAACCTTCCCATTGTAGGCAGTAATCTGTGCGAGGATAGTTAGCATATGATAGTAAAGTTTGAAATACTCTCTATTCTGGGCAGATAGTGCAGTTTACTGAGCAACACACTAGCATGGTGTGCACAGCTCTCCATGCTGGGCTGTCATCTTGTCCCAGTTTATGTTGTTTGTGGTGTTCTGTCAAGCAGATTCAGAATTTGATGTAACAAACCATTCCAGCTGATCTGACAATGCCTTTATTCAATGTTCTCATTCTTGTCATTTTACTCACGAAGATCTCACTTCTCCAGTTAGTCCCACTGCCCTGTCTTTTTCCACATATTTCCACAACATCTTTTCAGTTAATTAACTGACTGTTTCTGTCTTTAAAGTGAATCTCTCTGTCCCTTTGTATCTTTCCCTGGCCTTGGGTTTTGGCTCCCTAGTGTATCGAGTGCTGGCATTGTGTAGCTCAGAAATACTGAAATAGTGTGTATCAAGCTGTTGTTCACTTCCTGGTATGTCTCATGTGATGGTCCATGGACAGGGGTGTTTCAGAAGTTATGAGATACATCCTTGTAACTTGGTCTGTACCTGTGGCTGTCCCTCTCAGGTGACCTTGCGATAAGTAACACGAGGAAGCCCAATGAGTGAAGGGCCAGACATCTAAATTGCCTGACAATGCTGTCACTTTTTTTAATAAAATGTTAGTTTCTCATTTTTTTTAGTAAGAGGTCTTAAAGTCCAAACTGCCGACTGAAAACAGCTGAAGTAAATAACTTACGGGGCGTTTTGGGATTTTAATAAATAGTAGTAACAATGGCCAGCTCGCACAGACCAGGCTTTCTAGTTTGTTTTTTCTTGTAGCTGTAACAATCACCGGGTGCTTGGGGTCCCAGAGGGGTTGGAAGTTTTAGTAAATTATCCCTAGATGCTACTCTCTCCAAAGCCTCACTTGATGGTGTTTCCTCCTGGATTGGAGAACTGTATGCAAAAATGCATGTCTGAATGTTCCTTTTTACCAAGGGGTGTGTTTTGGTGATGTTAATAGATTGAACAGTTCATTTGTAGAACGTACTGTATCCATTATTCGGTTAAGGTTTCCAATAGTTAAGTTATTCGAAATTCCTCTTCATTTTGTATGGATTTTCATTAGAGGATAGTGAGGTTGAGCAACCCTATGGTAGCCAAAGGCATGATCAGGATCTGTTTAAATACATCCAGGCATTATCTAAATTTGATGAGAATGATGGGGGAGCCTTTTTAATTTCATTTCAGAAAGTGGCTAAACAAGTGCAGCGGCCAGAGAACATGTGGATTTAGTTTATCCAAACAAAGCTGATAGGTATTTGCATCCCTATCGGAGGAGGTGAAGAAAGCCATCTGAAGTGCATATTGTCTTGTGCCAAAAACCGACAGAAAGTGTTTCAGGAATCTAAAATAGCATCCTTGGTAAAACGTACGTTGTGTTTGAAAGAATCAAACAAAGTAATTTTGAAAGGTAGGGAAGGGTATTAAAAACAGAGCAAACCTATGACACTCTGAGAGAGACTCTAATTTTGGAGAAGTTCAACAATTCACTTCCTGCAGTCGGGAGAACTCGTGTGGAAGGGCAGAGAGTAACAATGGCAAGATTAGAAGCTGAAATGGCTGATGACGATTGAGTTCGGAAATCAAAGTTTGGTTTCTGTGAAGGATTGAGAAGAAATGTGTGAGATCTTCTTAAAATATATCCCTGTGAGAGTAAGGTTTACTGGAATAGGCCAGGAGTAGCAGGCGAAGCGGTTACAGCATTAAGAGGTACAGAAGGATGTAACTCTTTTTTGCTGAGTCATGAGGAGCTATGCCATTCAGAAGGACTATTGGAGAGATGAGAAGTGCTCCATTATGTAACGAGTGGTTGGAGTGTCCAGTGGAAACATCAACAGATTTATTCCACAATGAGGAAGGAGGCTTTGAGCTTGGTGTTAGCGTTACAACATTTCAGCATTTAAATTGCGAATAACATACACGAGACAAATCTTTATCACTGATCGTGACCCCTTAAAGTTTGTGGAGAAGATTAGGGAGAAAACTTTATTGAGTTTATTATTGCTGCCATTCAATTTGAAATTATTAAGTTGACAGGGCGAGAAAAAGTAAGTTTTGACATATTGTGGGGACTTGGACGAAGAAAGATAAAAGGCATTCTGTGGCAGGAGAAAAATGACTGAAATCGAATCGAGTTGTGAACTTTTGTATGCTCAGAGTCAATGTAATATATATGCATTGCAGTCTACTAATAGAGGAAGATTAGGACGTCTAAAATGAATCCACCTTTGTATATTGATGGATTATTTTATTAAAGATGGAATTGTGAGGATACTATCACTGTAAAAAGGTTATTTTCTCTTGGGTTTTTTTTTGACGAGAGGTTTTAAAGGCAGAGGTGAAGAACTGCTGTCTGGAAACAGTTTAAGTAAATAACTGAGAAAGCCTTTAGGTTTTATAAAAACGGTGGTAACAATGGAAGGACAGTGGCCAGCTCTCCCAGACCAGGTTTCCTCGTTTTGTTTTTAGCTGCAGCATTCAGAAGCTGTTCGGGTCCCAGAAGGGTTGGAAGTTTCAATACATGATCCCTCTCTGCCTTTCTCTCTGAGATCTCTGTTGATGTTGATTTCTCCTGGATCAGAAAACTTCTGTAAGGATCTATATTTGAATATATCTTTGTGTCAAGCGGTGTAAACCAAGAAGGTACAGTATCTATTGTTTGTGTAAGTGTTCCAACATATAAGCTATCCCAAAATGTTCTTTTCTTTAATTGTATTTTAACTAAAGCATTTTAACAGATTATATTTTGCTTAATGTCGAGTGGTTTGACCATTCACAATATATCTGCAAAGCACACTTCACATCAATATTCAAAATAACGAAAGGTTTGGGTCTAAGTGGCCTTCTTAAAATATTTTGCTGGAATCTGTTCTGGTCCACAACACTTATAGACGAGGCGTTTCTAACTGACTCCTGTTATTAAAAAGTTAGTGCAGCAGCTGGGGATGGTTTGCTGGAGGTTGTGCTGTGAGCTGCCTCAGACATTCAGGGAGACCTTAGGATTTGGTGACCCAAATTTGGATGGAGCCTGGGGACTGTAGTTACAACACCTGGGTCTGGAACATGAACAACAAATGGAGCAGAGGCTGCAGAGAGGGGAAGCTTTGAAAACACGCAGTGAGTGTGTGTGGGAAAAGGGATCTGCTGTGTCCACCCCGGGTTTTCCAGGAACAGCTTCCCAAGCTCCACTTAACCCAGGAGCAGAGTGTGAGGGGACACTGATTGAACAAAGAGCTGGTCACAGAGCAGTGTCACCTCCTTTAACACGTCCTGCAGCTTCACCCCGGAGGGAGGATGGTGCTGCCAGGGGCTGTTTGGGTCAAGTTTCATTCAGCTTCTATGTTCTGGAACTTTTCAAACATATCCATCATCCCCCAGTATGTTGCCATCAATGTAACCATTCAGTGATGGAGGATATATATGGTGGATGAGGTAAATACATTGTTTCTCCCTCAGCAGGGAGCTGCCGGGTGTATCCAGTATAGTGGGATTCCCGATGGTGTACATGGCATCTGCAGAGTAGCCGTGTCAATGGGTAGAGGTAGAGGAATTGAAGGAGCACTCTCTGTATTAATCTTGCAGCGTGCCCATCACAGTACAGCATGTTGGTGAATACCCCTGTCCTCACTGCAGCCACAGCCTCTTCATTCACAAGCAGGCAGCCATTCCCATCGTCTTCAGATCTCCATGTAGAAAGGAATGAATGTATCTGGGATAAAGACAATCCCCTTGATACACGTTTGATAACAGCACCCCCCATCACCAACCAAACACTTCAAAACATTCCATGTGTATGGAGAGCAATAGGGTCAGTTGGAGTGTCTGGGAGCTGACGATCAGGGATGGAACAAAACCTCCCATGTCTGAATGGGTATGAACCCCCCAGTACACAGTATCATTAATCCATTTCAGTAACATACTGCCTTCCATTATTCCTGTAAATGAAATGACAGATTATATCATGTTATATTGCAGTTGCCAAATTATTATCCATTGCCTTTACCTCTCTCTATCAATCTGTAGACCCTCTACCATCTCTTGACAATTTAATCTCTTGCTTATCACAGCAACATGACCAAACTCAGTATCTCTATATCTGTTCCATCCTCCTGATCATTGATATAGATTGTAAATAGTGGAGGACCCAGCATTGGTCACTGTGTGGCTCCACTGGTGATGTTCTGTCAAACTGATTTAGACTGATTTATCCGGAGTGCCTGCTTCCTGTTTGATACTGAATCCTCCCCCATTACTGTGTAACACAGTCGTAAAGCTGAATATAAACAAGGAGAATCAGTCAGGAATCCAACCCCTCGAACCTGGTCCGCCATGGAATACAATCATGGCTGATGTCATCGCGGCCTCTGTTCCACATCCCTGCTATCTCTCAATCCTCAAACTGTAGTGTCTTATTGTAGATTGCGCCACATGAAAAAATATCCACTCCACAGCTACACTTTCAATTACCTTTAGCATTTTACAGACCTCAATGACCTCTCCTTTCATTCTTATAAAATCGACAGTACAGGCCTAAACTGCTCAATTTCTCTTCATAAGACAAACACTTCAAATATGGAATCATTCTAATGAAGCTCTTCTGAATTGCCTCCAAAGGAAATACCTCATTCTACAGGACACCCAAACTGTACTCCAGTTGCAGCCTCACTAATGCCTTACATAGCTACAGCAACACTCCCTACCTTTCTACTCCATCCTTTTACAAATAAACGCTGAAGTTATACTTGTATTCCTCATTACTTCAATTAGCCGCAAGCAGGTTTTCTGTGATATGCATGCAGGCCCCCAGATCCCTCTGCACTTAAGAACTTTGAAGTTTCTCTCCATTTAGATAATAATTTGCCGTTTTATTAGACTGGCCAACTTGAATAACCCCATATTTATTCACTTTAATTTTCATTGCCAAATGTTGGCCCATTCACCCAACCCATCCATATAGTTTTTAAATCTCTTGCATAATCATTCCGAGGTAATTTCCCACCAATGTTCGTGTCATCTGAAAATGTGGCTATAGTATTTCCTAGAGCTGAAAATGTGTTGTTGGAATAGCGCAGCACGTCAGGCAGTATCCGAGGAACAGGAGAATTGACGTTTCGGGCATCAGTCCTCCTGTTCTTTGGATGCTGTCTGACCTGCTGCGCTTTTCCAGCAACACATTTTCAGCTCTGATCTGCAGCATCTGCAGTCCTCACTTTCTCCTCCCTATAGTATTTTCTATCCCGTCAACCGAGTAATAATGTCGATCACAAATGGTTGAAGCATGAGAACTGAAATCTATGGCATCCAACAAATTGCATTTTCCAATAGAAAATGACACAGTTTATTCATCTGACTGCATTTTGTTGGTTAACCAATCCTCCATCCAAGCCAATAAATTACTCCTAAACTGATGCTGTCTGATCTTACCACTCACTCTTTGGAGAAGGGACGTATCTGAATCCTTCACGAAGACCAGATATATTCCATCTCCAGGATTCCTACTATCCACCTTGTTTTTCACATCTTTAAATAACTCAAGGAAACACTTCAATCATGATTTATCTTTTGTAAAACCATATTGATTCTGATGATTTGTGGTTTATGTTTGCAAATGTCCACAACAATGGATTCTAATAACTTGCCTTAAATTACAATACTTTATTGTTACATTTTACTCCCTAATGCATTCAGTTATTCTAGGTTCTTCCCTTTCTAAAACCTTTACGTTTTCTTTGAATTCCTGTTTAATGGGCAAATGGGTTTTAAGAGATGTGCTCCAATTGTTGTATAAGCGGTATGTGTGGCTGACTGGATTCATCATCCTGCTGGTGTACAAAATCGATGGGATGAAGTCTTTCTGGTGTTTCCATGTTGTCATCTCCAAGGCCAGAATGACCACCTCCTGTTGATGCGTTAGAGGGGGGGAATTATGGAACCTTCCCGTTGCTGTGTAACATTTTGAGGGGCTGATGGGTCTTCTCATATGTCTCCATAATCGGTGGAGATGCTGAACGGTCTCCTCATGTATCCCAGAGATGGGACGAAGGGAGCGATTGGTCTTCTCTCGTTCCCACACAACAGACACGTGTCTGAATTACCTCCTCCTTTCTCATGAAATAAGTCTCAGATTTTTTTTATCCTTATCCAATTCTCTTGCAACAGACTCAGTGGGTCTGAATGGCCTCCTGTTATCCCAGTGTAACAAATCTCCAGTCACTGTGTGACCGCTTTCAGTTCCTATATTACGGACTTGAGATGGCTGAATGGGCTGATCCTGTTGCTGTGTAATAGGATACAGGTGCTGCATGGCCAACTCTGGGGCCAGTGTTATACATTCAATGGGCTGATTGGCCTCCTCCTGTCCTCCTGGAAATATACATTCGGCTTCAGGGGCTGAACAGCCTCGTCCTATTCTGGAGGAACAGTGTCAAAGGCCTGAATATCCTTCTGTTGTTCGTGTGCAACAGGCTGAAGAATGGAATGGATTCCTCCATTATCTGTGTAATTCTCTTCAGTTGTTGACTCCTTCCTGTCATCTATGTTGAAATAAGATCTTCTTTCATTTTTGTAAAGTCTAATGGCTATTGGATCAACCTGATCATCCTTTCGATATAAGCTAGCACCTTCATTGCAGGAATCAGGTGAGGGGACCATCTCTGAGCTGCTTCCAATGTAACAACATCCTTTCTTCATTGAAGAGACCAAATCTGTACACACTACTCCAGATGTGAACTCACTAAGATCCTGTACAGCAGCAGCAATGCTTTACCAGCCTGTTGTAAGGTTCCCACCCAGGTTAGAGCAGTCTCAGCACGCTGGGGCAATATAGAGCATTGTTGAATGATCATTGTCCTTCTCTACTCCACTAGGATAACGGGAAATCTAGAGAAAATGTCACAGTGATGCTTAAGAAGATCATAAATGATGTGGCAAGATGATCTCTACGACTAATCTCCCCAAAGTCCACGTCACTCAGATTTTACAGAATCTTGTAAGGTGGAGCATAAAAACAGCAAGCAGAAGGAAACATTGATGGGAGTTAGATATCAAAGTGAAAGCTGCAATACAAATGCTGGACATGTTATAAAACAGGAAAATAAGATATACACATTTGTGGCTACTGCAGTAATAATGTCCTGTTTACATTATATCTAAACTGTGTTAACCCAACTGAATGCTAATGTTGGGAAAAATGGATTTCATGAGCATGTGTTAGATATCTGGCATTAACATTTTGTCAAGCACTGAGCTAGAGATCAGGTTATTTAGAAATTGGTGTTGGATGATTAGAAAAGATAATTGAAAACTTTGCTGTAAAGGACCTTTTGGGAACAGTGAACACAACGCATTGTTTTTCTTTTCTGCTGTTTGAGTAAACGGTAGTTTTTGTTTTATTTGAAGTAACTGTTATAAATCTGAATCATGCAAGCACTGAAGGTGTGAGGAGAAAGTGGGCACTGCAGCTGCTGGAGATCAGTGGCGCTGGAAAAGCACAGTCAGGCAGCATACTAGGAGCAGGAGCATTGTCATTTCGGGCACAACCCTTTATCAGGAATGAGGCTTCTGGGTCAAGGCAGCTGAGAGATAAATGAGAAGGGGGTGTGGCAGGAGGCAGGTAGCTAGGAATGCGATAGGGAGATGAAGGTGGTGTTGAAAGCGATAGGTGATGAAGGGAGACAGAACGCCTCATCTACTGCATCCTTTAAACTCAGTGTGGTCTTCTCTACATTGGCGAGAGATTCTTCATGCAAGAATTTCAGAGGAAGCAGCAAACGGTATATTGATTGCATCGCAGATTATCACGTTATTTTCCAATACATTCCGGAAAGATGTTTAGCCAACCTGGATATGGCAAAAGTTATAAGTATTATCCAACAGTTTAAGAAAGGATGAAGATGGAGAGTGGTGAACTACCGATCAGTTAACTCCGCGGTCGGGTGTCTCTTGGGCTGAATTACAAAGAACGTGTTACTGGATATATAGAAGGTAATTGGAAAACTGGGGAGGATGATAATGCATCGATGAAATGAAAACCATACGTGGAAAACATTTTTTGGAATGGTTTGAAGATGATTCTTGTGGACGTAGGCAACAAGGAGCTAATGGATAACGTATAGTTGGATATTCAGGAGGATCTTTCTTTAAGAACTCTCCCACTAACATCATAAGGAAAGTTAAAGTGAAAGGAATTGGGAAGAACGCATGCAAATAGGAAACTAAAAATTAGATTTACATTCATGTGAATGTAATTGGAATATAGAAGATGTCGTGCACCAGCTGCATACAGTGTTGCTGAGACTAAACTTAGAGTATTGCGTACCGTTTGGAGTCCCAATCTAAGATAGAATATACTGACTACAGAGGAACTGCGAAAGGTATTCTCCAGATTAATCCATATAATGGCAAGATTGTCTGATGGGGAAACTCAGCCTGTGATCTCGAATGTCAAAAGATGAGAGGTGATTGTAGTGAAACTTAGAAACTTAGGAACATAGAGGGGACTGAATAACAGAGGGACATGGAGAAGTGCAAGCAGGTGAGATTAGGGAGAATCTCACGGTATTCTACACGGGCAAGTAGAACAGAATAATCAGCAAATAGTTAGTATCCATTAGAAACCAAAGGGGGGCAATCAGTGTGTCAACCCGGAGAACATTGATAGATTGTTACATGTAAACATCACAGCAGTTTTACTTGGGAGAAGCAGGATGCAGGTACAGAATTCGAGAAGATGGACTGGAAAGTTCTTGAACAGATTGATGTAAAATACGAGCGGGGGTTTGAGGCTGTGTCTGGTATAAAATTGGACCGATCCACAGGTCTGGATAATGTTGGAGTCAAGGGAGGAAACTTTAATTGGAATCTGACCACAGGGGAGGTGCCAGAGGGACTTGAGAACAGCTAATATGATTCCACTTCACAGTAAGGGTGGTAGAGATTTGCCAAGGTAACAATGGACGAGCGAGTATTAGATCACTGTTCAGGAAACAACTGGAGAAAATAGAGAAGGAGAAAATCGAACTCCAATCAGAGTCACAAGGTTTGATCAGGGATAATCATCATGACTTTATCAGAGGGAAGTCGCATCTAATGAATTTGATTGAATTAGTTTGAGGAGGTCGCTTATTTAGTTTTGCAGCAAGGCCTTTGACAAAGTTCCGCATGGGAAACTGAAAAACATAAAGTAAAATCTCACAGTATCAAGGATAACTTGAAAAGTTACAACGAAATTTGTCTTAGTGTCAGGAGACAGAGGGTGGTGGGAGAAGGCTGTTTGTATGACTGGAGACCAGTGTTCCCTGGTGTACCACAGGGATCAGTGCTGTGTCCCTTATTGTTTGTAGCATTCATAAATGGTATAGATGTGAATCTGGAGGGGGAGTGGGTGGAGGGGTGGGAATTGTGATAAGTAAGTTTGTGTTTGACACAAAGATTGGCCGAATGGTTGGCAGTGAGGAAGAAGTTCTGATTTTACAGGAAAATACAAGTGGAATGATCAGATGGGCAGATCAATGGCAGATGGAATGGGATCCTGATAAATATGAGGTGATGTACTTTGGAAGGAGGAACCAGACATGGGGTGTACACAATGATTGGCAGCACACTAGGAAGCTCAGAGGGTATTTCTCCACACATCCCTGAATGTGACTGAACAGGGTAATGGACTAGTTGAGAATTGAACCTTGGGTGTAGCGTTTATTAAGCAGGGAGTAGATTATAAGTGCTATACAGGGCTTGGTTTAGTCCATGATGGAGTACTGTATGTCGTTCTGGGAGCCTCATTACAGGAAGGATGTGATTGTTCTGGAGGGGTTTGCAGAGGAGATTCACCAGGATGTTCCCTAGGATGGAGCATATCAGCTATGGAGAGAGGCTAGATAAGCTCGGATTGTTTACTTTGGACGGAGAGGCTGAGGGGAATGTGATTCAGAAGGATAAGTTAACAAGGGGCATGGACAGGGTGGACAGACAACAACTGTTCCTTTTAGACAGAGGGTCAAGAACAAGGGGCATCACTTTTAAAGTGAAGGGTTTGTGGTTCAGAGAGGATTTAAAGATTACTTTTTTTCACCCAGAGGGTGTTGAGGTCTGGAATGTACTTCCTGAGTGGGGAATAATCACGGCTAACCTCTCAACTGTTAAAAGTACTTGGACGAGCATTTGGAACTTTCATAACATTCCAGGCTATGTGCCTGGTGTTGGAAAGTGGGACTAATATAGATCGTGCTGTATTTCTCTTGGTACAGAGACTATGCTCCTGTGCGTGTCTGATGTGGAGCTGAGCAGCTTAAGATAGGAATTGATGGGTTTCTGAAGATAATGTTCACAAGGTTATAAGAGTGAACTGTTATAGCTTGTCAAATTATGTCAATGTGAGAAGTATGAAAAAACAGTGCAGTTTCCTTCCAGTTTGAAACCAGAGAATGGAGAATGGGAAACAGGGAAATGGCAAAACTATGAATCCACAACTTCAGTTCTGACTTTACAGAACTTTCTGACAATACCAGGAAAACCAAGTCTGGTCTGGAAAACGAAATAGTACATGGAACACAGAACATAGTAAATAAATGGTTTGGGAGAAATCATTGGGACTGAAAGTAATGGTCATAGACAACACTAACATAGATTTATGAAATGGGAATTATGTTTGAGAAACAGACTGGGAGACAAATGAAAGAGAAACAATGGATGTAAAACACGTGGATTTTCAGAAAAATGTTGATAAAGCGCCCAGCCTAATTTGCAAATTCAAATCTTAGTGGATTGGGGCAAATATATGGTCATGTTTCCAGAATGGGACAACTGGCAAAAACAGTGAACAGAAATAAACAGACACGTGAAGCAACAGCCTGACATTGTATTTAAGGTAAGATTCTGTGAGTATGACTATATCCCTGACACCCCATCACCTTCCCCGGATATCTCCTGTCTCACCAGCAGGTCAGACAAAGCAGAAGTGGTGGCACAGTGGGATACAGTAGGAAGGGAATTGCTCTGGGAGTCCTCAACAGTGACTCTGTATTCCATGAAGTCTCATGGCGTTAGTTTACACATGGGAAAGGAAACCTCCTGCTGATTAACATGTTCCAGCCTCTCCGAACTGATGAGTCAGTACTCCTCCAAGCTGACCAACACTTGGAGGAAGCACTGAGGGTGACAAAGGCACAAAATGTACTCTGGGTTGGGGATGTCAATGTCCACAAAAAGAGTGGTTAAGCAGCAGCATTACTGATTGAGCTGGCCGTGTCCTAAAGGATATAACTGATAGACTGGGTCTGCGGCAGGTGGTGAAGGAACCCACAAGAGGGAAAAGCCATATTTGACCACAGCCTTACTAATCTGTCAGCTGCAGAAGTATCTGTCCATGACAGTGTCGGTAAGAATGACCACCGCATAGTTATTGTGGAGATAAAGTCACACCTGCACATTGAGAATAACCTCCACCATTTTGGGTGGCACTATCACCGTGCTAACTGGGACAGACTTCGAACAGATCTATCTGGGTTTCCATAACGTGTTGCGGGTCATCAATAGCAGCATAATTGTACTCCAGCACAACCTCATGGCCTGGCATATCCTCCTCACAACAATTACCATCAAACCAGAGGATCAACATTGGTACAATGGAGTATGCAGGATGGCAGGAGCAGCACTGGGAATACCTGAAAATGAGGTGTCTGCCTGATGAAGTCACCAACCATGATTACCTGCGTGCCAAACAGCATAAGCAGTTCGTCATAGACAGAGCTAAGTGATCCCACAAGCAACGGTTCAGATCTAAGCTCTGCAGTCCTTCTACTTCTAGTAGAGAATAATTATGGACAATTAAACAAGTCATCGGAGTAGGAGATTCCACAAGGATCCCCATCCTTAATGATGGAAGAGCCCACCCCTTCAGTGCAAAACATAACGTTCACTCATTCCCAACAATCTTCAGGCAGAAGTGCTGAGTGGATGATCCATCTCGGCCTCCTCCAGTGGCCCTCAACAATTCAGTTACCAGTCATCAGACAATTTGATTCACTCCACACGATATCCAGATTCAGTTGGAGACACTGGATACCCCAGAGGGTACATACCCTGACAACACTCTGGCAATAGTGTTGAAACGTTGTTCTCCAGACCTTGTCACTGCCCTCACCAAGCTGTTCCAATACCGTTACAACAATTACATTTCCCCGATTATGTGGAAAATTACCCCAAGTATCTCCTGTATATAAAAAGCAGAACAAATCCAATCCGGCCAATTACCACCGCATCAGTCTACTCTCGATCATCAGTAAAGTGGTGGAAGGTGTCAGTGCTTTTAAGCAGTACCTGCTCAGGAATAACCTGGTCAATGACGCTCAGTTTGGGCTCCACCAGGGCCACTCAGCTCCTGACCTCATTACCGTGGTTCAAACATGGACAAAAGAGCTGAATTCCAGAGATGGGGTGAGAGCGATAGCCCTTTAAATCAAGGCTGCCTTCGACCAAGTGTGGTATCAAGGGGCTTTAGCAACACTGGAATCAATGGGTATCAGGGGCAAACTCCCCGCTGGTTAGAATCATACCTGACATGTAGGAAGGTGGTCATGGTTGATAAAGGTCAGTCAACTCAGCTCCAAGACAAGTCTGTCGGAGTCCCTCGGGCAGTGGCCTAGGCCCATACATCTTCAGGGCTGCTTGAGCAATGACCTTACCTCTATTCTAAGGTCAGAAGTGGGGATGTTCGCCAATGATTGCACAATATTCAGCAACATTTGTGGCTCCTCAGATACTGAAGAAGTCTATGTCCAAATGCTACAAGATCTGGACAGTATCCAGGCTGACAAGTGGCAAGTAATATTCACATCACACAATTGCCAGACCGTGACCATCACCAATAAAATGCAATCTAAACACTGCCCTTGGCATTCGATGGTGTTACCATCACTGAATCCACAGTGGACCGCAGTGGTTCAACAAGGCAGCTCACCACCACCTTCTCAAGGGGCAACTAGGGACAGGCAATAAATGCTGGCCCAGCCAGTCACACCCAGATTCAGGAAATAAATATCATTTTTAAAAAATAACAGAGCAAGATTTCTGGGATATCACAGAGATCGGTGCTCAGGTCCCAGTTGTTCACAATACCCATTAAACATTTGGTTGTCGGAATCAAATACAATATATCCCAACCTGCTGACAGAACTAAAGGATGTTGGATTGCGAGTGGGTGAGGAGGTTGTAAAAAAGCTTCAAGGTGACGAAGACAAGTGGAGTGAATGGGCAAATACGTGGCAGATGGAGAGCAATGTGGGGAGAGGTGACAGTGTGCCCTTTGGTGGGAACAAGAGATTGGCAGCTTTTCGTTTGAAAAAGGATTGTTTGAAACATGTTGATCTGAAAAGCGACGTGTGAGCCTTTTTGTTGTTTCCTTCTGCGCGGCCCTCCGAGGTCCCTGCAGCACAGTGAGGTCTGAACCCACAAGGCAATACTGGGAATGGCATTCACACGCTGCCCAGTGTACAAAGACCTACCAAATGGGGAGCTGTAACATTGCAAAGGATCTGGATCTCCCTGTAGACCAGTCACTGAAAGCAATATTGCAGGAGCAAGAACCAGCTAGGAAGATCAATGATGTGCTGACCTTCATTTCAGGGGGATTTGAGTCCAGGAGTAAGCGTGTCTTACTGCAGCTGTAGAGAGCTTTGGTGTGACCCTATCTCAAACACTGTGCAGTATTCTGCAGATTTGGTCTCAGTGCATAATAAAGGACAAACCTGACATTGAGGGAGAGCAGTAAAGGATGACCAGTCTGATCTCTAGGATGACAGGCTTGTTGTGGGAGCAGAGTTTGGGGCGACTGGGCCTGTATTCCATGGGGTTTAGGAAAATGGGTGGAGATCTCAGTGAGATATATAAAACTCTGACAGGGTGAGACGGAATGGAAGCAGGGATAATAATTCCCCTGGCTGTGGTGTCTAAAACAAGGGGCCACAGTATTAGGTACAGACAGGCCATTCTGCAATGAGATGACAATAAATGTCTGCACTCAGTGACTGGTGAACCTGGGGAATGCACTCGAACCTGGAAGCCAAGACACTGAATATAAATAATGATTTAGAGACAGTAAAGGAATGGTCGGAGAGAAGGAGAACGATATGGAAATGAAGGGCCAGGTATCATTATATTGAATTGGGTAGGAAACTCGACAGACCAAAGGGGCTAGTGCACTTCCTACTTTATAGCTTCCCACAGTTAATCACATTAAGGGATGTGTACAGTGTGTGGAAAAAGTGCATTGTGTACATATTTGAACATGAACTGGAATGGGGAAGGCTCAATGTGTTGTATGACCTACTCCATTCCCGATGTTTCTATGTAGTCTGTAAATGTTGTCACAAGCTCTCAGATGTTAGGAAGGAGGTCTCTGCAGGGTCAACAGGACTGTGTTTCTCATTCCCTTTTCCCGATGCTGAGGCTGGGGCCGGGTGTTCTGTCCGGTTTTATCCTTTAGACCTCGGAACAGTTTGATACAATAGAATGTCTTGTTTGGCGGATTCAGAGACCATTGAAGAGTTTATCACATGTCTGTGTGTCTGCAGTCACGTTTAGGCCAGACCAGGAAAACATGGGAGATTCACTTTCTGAAAGGACATTTGTGAAGCAAATTGGTGTGTACAATCGACATTGGCTTGACGGTCACTATTTACGGACACCAGATTTTGCATCTTAATATTTTGTCAATTGTGTTTAATTTACACCAGCTGCCAGAGCATTAGCCTGGTCTGGATTAGTAATACAGTGACCTTTCCACAGTAGCACCATCTCTGCATGGGGACCTATCTGAAATCATACTGAGCAGGTTATTTCTGTGCTGCTTGATAACTCTGTCAAAAAGAACTCCCACCAATTTGACTGTCCTGGTGGGAGTGAGGCGGAGGTAACTGGCCAGATTGTAATTATAATCTTCTTCGGAACTGGACATAGTTGAGTAATTTTCCACATTACCAGGGAGATGTCAGAGTTAGAGCTGGAATGAAAGAGCTTCCCCAGGGACACGGCTTGTTGTGCAGCACAAGTCTTCAGTCCTATTACAGGAATGGGGTCAGGGACCATTGCCTTTTTCGTACTTCCTGTGTTCAGCAGTTTTTTCATGTCACGTACAGCAAATTGAATTGGTTGAAGACTGGCATCTGTGATTCTGTGGGTATCATGGCGAGGGTAAGGTGGATCATCAACTCCACACTTCTGGCTGAGGGTGGTGCAGCTTCCACATCCTGGTCTTTTACACTGATGTGCAGAGCTGTTCGATTACTGAGGATGGGGATATTTGTGGAGCCCTTTGCTCCAGTCATTTGTTTAATCATCCATCACCAGTTATGTCAGAATGTGACAGGATTGCGGAGCTTCGATCAGGTCTGTTGGTCAAATGTGGTAGATTTAATGGGTTCACGTCAGGTTTAGGTTCACGTGGTTCTGACCCAGTCATGTTCACCCACAGTCATTACTGAAACATCGATCATATTGGTGGTAATGGCAGACTGAGGAAATTATTCGAGGCTAAAAGTTACAGGTTGTGGTTGAATGCGGTTTTGCTTCTGCTGCTGTAGTCTCCAGCACCACATAAATACGCAGTTTTGAGCTGCAATATCTGCAATGCAATTCTGCTGTCTGTCCCTTAGTTCACATCGAGACCCATTCACCCATCAGTCATGTACTCAGTGACCTACTCTGGTTTCTGATGTAGTAACACTTCCATTTTCATACTCTCATTCTGCTGAGGGTCTCTTCCTGGGTCATGCTTTCAATCTGACACATTCTGCAAAACCAATTAACTGTTTTTAATTCAATTGTTGAATTCATCTGAATCTTTTTCCTTGAGTAATACCATTTTTCTGTGTTTAAAGTGAATGTGTTTCCTCTGTTTCTCTCCCTGACCATGATTAAGAGCTCTGTCGTGTCAGTGATGCCAGCCTTATGTACTTTCCGAGCCAATGAATTCTCTGGATTCCCAATCATCTTCACCACATTGTATGTATCTCTTTTGGTTGTATCTCATTGTATCTCTTTTGGTTTGATGCCTTATTACTCATGGTTGCCTTGTCCTGTCATGAGTATGTTTCATCACCTTTGGGAGAATTTCTGATATCCTCCGAAATATCCCCAGAAATTCCTGCTTTTGCTGTTCCATGGTCTGCCTTGCTCGGCTCCACTTCCAATTAACTCTGGCCAGCTCCTCCCACATGTCATTGTAGTTACATTGTTCAATTATAATCACATTACATCAAGAAGAGACCAATAGATATAAACCGAAAGAAGGAGCTTTGAGAGAGGAAACGCAAAGAATAATTGGTAAATTTCTTAACTAGATACAAAGAGAGAAAGAGAGAGACAACATAGATGAGGAAATGTGAAATATGAGAAAACTAGATCATTGAAAGAAGTAGATGCACATCCCTCAATGTTTTGGCATTTCCTGTGTACTGTGGTCCTTTGTATAGGGCATGGACAACAGAGTATCGTGTTCAATTGCTGGCTCTGATGCCAGAATTTTTATCTCCAATAATATGACAGACACTAGCTTTGGAAAGTATCCAACAGGCCAATATATTGAATTCTGGTAGAAAGGGGATTAACTGAAATAAGTTGGGACACCAGAAGCAAGAATTTATAACACATCCTGATAAGAATTAGAGATTGGAGTGGAGAATTCCAGAAAAACAGGGAACGTTGAGGGAAGGGGAAACATATCATTTTAGATGAGAATCAAATGATGTTTTAATGTTTTATAAATGTTATACATCATATGCATCACTTTTAGTTAACTGTGTCTCCGTTGTTCATTTAGAATGTGTTGTGCACATATGAAAAATGTTACTTATCTGCACACACACATTATTTAAGCAGTGTATATAAAATTATTTTTCCGCCATTGAATTGGTCCTGTTGTTGTGTTACCAGGATACATGAACACCAATTGGCCACCAAAAGACATGACCCATTATCACTATGTTCCATACATACAGGCAAAAAAGGGCACCACTTTGATTGGTACAATGCACACACATACTAAGACACGCAAGGACGTTCTTAGAGGAATGGCATTCTGACCAGAAGTCCATCAATAAACGCATCAATTTAGATCCTATCTACCTTCTCTTGTGAAACAAGAGAACTGGAAATGACATCACCCATCTAAAGAACCCAAGACCTATAAATAGAGAGGCGCAACATACCACCAGCACTTCAGCAGAGACTCTCACTGATGATGTTACCTAGTCATAGTGTCGAATTGTCAGAAAACAAACCTTCAAGCACAGCGAGATAACTTGCATACATACAAACTGTTATTTTTCTTTTATTATTGGAACTTGGGAGTTCTTTGTCACTCATGTATTAACAGATTACGAGGTGAGGTGAGCTTTTTAGGTTTGTGGTTTTAATTAACAGAAGTGCTCGACATAGATGTCTCCACAGTTTGGGGCCCCGCTGTAAGGGACTTGGACAGATTTGAACAGATTTCAGGTGCAAAATGTCCCAGCAAATTCCAACACGTTGCAATTAGTGACCTAGATCTTCAAATAAAACCGGTCGGAAAATCTGTTTAATGTTGTTTACTGGTGGTTGTTTAAGTTAAAAGTGAGGGAAACGGCTTTTAACATTACTAAAGAGGTTCCCAAATTTGCCAAGAAAGTTTAGAAAGACAAAAGGAGGACATTTTTTAGAATTACCAAATAGGTTGGAATTGGGATTAACCAGGGACAAAAGGAAAGCTGAATTTGTAATGGAGTTGGTAAAGCACTTTGATGTATTAGAGAAACAGACACGTGCAGTCGAGTTAGATAAAACTTAAATTGAAAATATGGCAACTGAAGTTAGAAGATAAAGAAAGAGACGGAAACAGAGAGAGAAAAAAAGTGAAGGAGAGGAAAAAGAAAGAGAGAGAGAATTTGAGATTCAGAAGTTGGGATTTAGACAAGAAAGTTAAATTAACAGGATGGAGATGAAGGGAGAACGTCGGGATGTATACAACTATGTTAGTGCCTTGCCATATTTCGGTGAGAAAAAATGTCAAAACCTTTTTTATTTCATTTGAAAAAAATGGCTAGGCAGATGACGTGTCCAGTGAACTTGTGGGTAATGCTCGTTCAGACTAAGCTGGTGGGCACAGCTGGTGAGGTATGTGCAGCGCTGTCAGATGAGGGGTCAAGAGATTATCAAGATGTTAAATTGGCTATTTTGATTGGTTATGAATTGGTAGCAGAAGCATATAGACAGAGGTTCATAAAAATAGAGACGGAACCAGGTCAGACTTATGTTAAGTTTGAAAGAATTAACTACAGTCATTTTGATAGATGAGTGCTGGACTTAAAAACAGATAAGACCTGTGAGGCTCGAAGGGAGATTATTATGCTGAAGAAGTTGAAAGACTCACTTCAAGAGATGGTAAAAATTCATGTGCACGAACAGAAAGTTCAAGAAGCGAGAAGCGCATCAGAAATGGCAGGTAAATATGCATTGGTGCATGAGATGAAATTTATCTTCCAGGAGAATTTTCATGCTATGAGGGATAGAAATTGGGAGAAGGGAAGTTCACACATTACAAAGCAAACAGTAGCGCACAGTAGTTTACCACAAGTGAAAAAAGAAGCCCAAAGGGATTGAAATGTGGTGAAAGGCCTCAGGTGTTCTCAGTACAAGGGAGTGGAACACATAAAATGACAGTGCTGATGGTTTAAGAAGGGCACTGGGAAAAGGTGTTTTCATTGAAGTAAGCTGGGACACACTGTGATGGTCGTTGAAGGAAGGAACTTTGGGAAAGATGCGGTAGAAGAGGCTAAGCCAGTGGCATTAGTGAAACTGGTAAAGGGGACCCCAAGTGGAGCCAAGGAACTGCAGGAGAGTGCACAGCCTAGGCAGGGTCTGGGTATGGAGTCGGTACCTGATCTCTGAAAGAATTCACCTCTGTAGATAAAGTTTACTCAGAAAGATCAGGGGGAGAAGGACAAGAAGTTATAATTTTGTCAGATATGGGATCTGCTCAGTCTCTAATAGTTGAGAAGTGAGGCGCCAGAAAAGCACAAAAAATCTGGCAGCATCCAAAAAGCAGAACAATCGAATATCAGGCAGAAACCCATCGTCAGGAATGGCGTGGGGGGACAATGGGGCTGAAAGATAAATACGAGGGTAGTAGCTGAGCTGGTGGGAGGGTCACTGGAAAGGCGATATGAAGATGTAGGTTGGAGTAATAGTGATATGTCGGTTTGGAGGGTGGAGTCGGTAGGTGGGAAGGAAGCTGGCCAGTTAGGGCGGTTCAAGAGGGCAGTGCTAGGTTGAATGGTTCAATCTGGCAGAGGTTGGGGGAGGGGAGATTTGGAATTTGGTGAAGTCAACGTTGATGATGGTTCTAGTTTGAGGGTTCTAGTTGTCCTACCACCTATCCACAACACCCTCCTCTCCGACCTATCACCATAACACCCCACCTGCGTCTACCTATCGCCTTCCAAGCTATCTTACACCCAGCTCCACTCCCACTCTCCTATTTATTTCTCAGCCCACTTCCCCCTCCCTTACCCCACCTCCCACTTTCCTGATGAAGAATTTATGCCTGAAATGTCAACTCTTCTGCCCCTCAGATGCTGCCTGGTTGGCTATGCTTTTCCAGCCCCACACTTTTCAACTCTCACCTCCAGCATCTGCAGCCCTCACTTTCTCTCGGCCTCTAATAGTGAGAGATGAAAGTATTTTCACTCTTTCTGACATATTAATCAAGATCGTAACAATTTGTGGAATGGGGTTAGAAATTAAGTATTCCCTTGTGTCACATCATGATGGAATGCCAAATCAAGGTTGGGGAAGTAACAGTGACAGTGAGTAACAGAGTGTCATTTCCTGGAATATAGTTTATTCTTGTGAACGATTTAAAAGGATCCAAGGTGGGAGTGGCACCCCTTGTATTGGAGAAGGCAAAAGGAAAACTAGGGAATTGGGGAGTTAAAAGAAAAATACCCAGGATTTTTCCAGACTGTATAGTAACAAGATTCCACTGTCATAAGTTAGAGCAGGAAGGAAAACCGTAATAAAAAGCCAAAGGAGTTGATGTGCAGTGAACTGACTCCCTGTTTGATGTAACGGTGCAGGAAAAACCTGAACAGGCAGAGGGTCAGGCAGAGGTGTTTAGTCCAGAAAGGCTCATGGACTTACAACAGATAAAGACACACATTCACACACACATACACATGCACACACAGAGAAAAGTAATCCGAATATATTGTCGAACGTTATTAACTTAAAGATAGAATGCTAAAATTAAAATGGAGACCCCGATAGGTTAGTGCAGAAGGGAAATGGGCCGAAGTGCACCAGATTGTTTTAGAGGTAGCGTACAGTGTTACGGGTAGCACATAAACTAACTGCAGGGGGTCACCTAGGTGTACAGAAGAATCAGGTTAAGGTACAGAGGCATTTCTAGTGGCCTGTAATGCACACGGACGTGGTTATTTTTTGACGTACATGTCAAACATTCTAAATGGTAGGTACATCACAGGCAGTAATAAAGCCAGAACCTTTGTTACCAATTCCTGCATTCGAAGAACATTTCACGTAGGTTATGATGAGTTGTGTAGCTCCCCTATCTAAAATAAAAGTGGAAACTAATATTTGCTAGCCATAGTGGATGTGTCTACGAGATTTCCAGAGGCAATTCTATTATGGAGCGTTAAGGTAAAAAGGGAGGTGGAGGAGTTGGTATCTTTCTTTACTCACTGTGGGCTCCGCAGAGAGATTCAGTCAGACCAAGGTCTCATTTTACCGCTCAGCTATTTAAGGAAGTCATGGATAGCTTAGGCATACAGCAGTTTAAATCAAGGGCGTCCCATCCTGAATCCCAGGGAGCCTTGGAAAGTTAGCATCAGACGCTGAAGACCATATTAACAGTGTACTGTCAGGATTACCGAAATGATTGGAATGTAGGTGTCTCATTGAATTGTTTGCCATTGGACAAAAATTATTTGCCCCAAATAAATCTACTCAGTTTACTTCCATTGAGTTAATATTTGAAGTGAGAGGTCCTTTGGAATTAATTGAATATAAATTGACAGGACCGAAGTCAGAGATCTCACACTCGGATTATGTATGCGAGGTGAGGGAGAAATTAGATGGAGAAGGTGAGTTCGCTAAACAGCACCTGAAGGGCACAGCATAGAATGAAGCACGTGGCAGATAAAACCTCTGAACTTTTGACGATTTCCTGTGGGGATGACGTATTAGTATTGTCACCAGTGATAGGAATTCCATTCAAAGCCAGGTTTAGTGACTCAGGAACAGAGTTATGGTCAGATGAACAAATTGTGTAGTTTATCTGTATGATGTAGTGACCTTTAGCAAGTGATTGAAAGCTCACACATTACAGTTGGCAGAGCATGTTGAACGATTACAAGAAGCAAACTTGGTAATAAACTTAAAGAAAACAGAATTCGCGAAGGCAGAGGTGACGTTCTTGGGACATTACATTGGACATGGAAGGTTGACCCCATGGAACACAAAAACGAAGGGCTTTGAGGAATTTCCACAACCATCCTCGAAGAAAGAGGTGCTTCGATTTTTGGAACTGATTGGATTCTTTCGGAAGTTTGTTCCAAACTTCAGCAGCGTATGGGCACCACTGATGGACTTAGTAAAGAAGAACACAGAATTGTAGTGGACAGAACAATGCCAGGAGGCATTTGATAATTTTAAAGCAGGATTAATCACCACACCAGTTTTAGCTACACCAAATATTTTGAAACCCTTTGAAAATTGTGTTTGATGCTCGGGATATCGGGGTCGGAGATGTATTGATACAGAAAGAGGATGATGGAATTGAATAGCTAATTGGCTACTTGTCGAAAAAACTCAATATCCACCAGAAAAAAATGCAAAACCTCCATTATTGAAAAAGAATGATTATGTTCCACACTGGCCTGACAATATTTTAATGTTTATATGACAAACAAATTGTCAGAGATGGTTGTGGACAACGACAAATCTCTCGCATTCTTTGGAATATTTAAAGACCAGAATATGAGAGTATTTCATTGGAGTCTTACCTTACTGATTTTAAACTCACAAAATGTACATGCTGCGGCTCCTACAATGTGATGGCAGATGGGTTTTCGCGGATTAAAAGGAAAGCAGTGCAGATAAGATTTGACTTATACCATTGTTGTATTGGTGTGCAGAATTAATATGAATGATATAACTGAGATTAATACTTTTGCATTTCATATAATTGGGATGAAGAATTAGAGGAAAAGAAATGTAGCCATCTTTTCATTCTGCTTGTTCATTTTATTTTCTGAAGCAGGAAGATGTTATGAAGCCAAAAACATGTATGGGCACTTTAAGACAGATCGGGTTTTGTTGAATAGAAATTAAAGCCACAGATGCTACCTAAAGGTCACACTGTTCCACATGTCACCATTAGCTGAGAAATGGATACCTGAGTTTTGGTTGCTGTTTTGACAGCCATCCAAACGCAACCAAAGAGGTTAAATAATGCTTAGGATACCAGAAACCAACAGAATTTGAATATTATTGTTTGGACAGCTGGACAGCAATCAAATTATGAGAATTATTATATTATGGGGAGTACATAAACCCAGCATTTTGAACACTGGAGGGAGAGCTGCTGCCATCCAACAGCAGAGTAACTGCTGTAGAGCAGGAGTGCTAACTGACCATGCGAAACACTCTCTATCAAAGATACATGTTCATGTAAACCTACTTGCAATAGAAAAAACATGACCCAGGGAGAACAGCAGCTGGAAGAGTGAACACAGCGGGGAAGATGGAGACTGTAGGGTCTTGAGATTTTAATGTTTCATATGTGTTTTTGTTGGAACAGCATATTTTTACAGAGTTGGAGACAGAGAGTAAGTGGCTAAGAAAAGAGGGGCTTGTATTTGCGAATACTTGTTGTTTAGTGTTCACTATTAAAGTTAAGAAACTAACTTCACATTTTTGTTCAAATAGTGGAATGTAGGAGATCTGTGTCGCTCTTATTTTAACAGATTACAAGGTGAGGCGAGCTTTTCTGGGTGTTTGGGTTTAATTAACAGAGGGGTTCGAGTCCACCTTGTAAATATCCATCCACGCTAACCCCATTTCCCTGCAGTTGGCCCATATCCTTCCAGTCCTTTCCTATCCACATATTTATCAAAATGTTTTTGAAATGTTGTTAATCTACCCCCCTCAATCACATCTTCTGGCAACTCATCCACGTACCAGCCCTCTGTATAAAGAAGTGGCCCCTCAGGTTCCCTTTTATTCCTTCCCCTTTATCCTTAAACCGATCCCCTCTAATCCTCGATTCTCTACACCTTGGAAAAAGACTGAGAGCATTAACCCTATCCATACCCCTCGTGATTTTATTCAGCTCTATAAGGACTCCCTCAGTCTCTTACACGCTAATGAAAAGGTCCTAGCTTGTCCAATCTCTCCCTGTAACTCAGACCAATGGGTTCTGGCAATGTCCTTGTAAATTTCTTCTGCACTCTTTATAATTTAATAACATCCTCCCCATAACAAGGTGACAAAACTGAACACAATACTCCAAGTGCAGCCTTACCAAAGTCCTGTGTAACTGCAACATAAGCTCCCAACTTCTATACTCAATATCCTGCCTGATGAAGGCCAATGTGGCAAAAGCCTTCTTCACTGCCCTGTCTACCTGTGACTCCACTCTTAGAGGACCGTGCACCTGAACACCAAAGTCCCTCTACCCACTGCACCCTTAAGACCCTCCCATTCACCATGAAGGTCCTACCTTGATTTGAGTTTCCAAAATGCAAGACCTCACGCTTCTATATTAAATTCCATTTGCCATTTCTCGGCCCATTTCCTACCTGATTAAGGTCCTGATGCAATTTCTGATAAACGTCCTCACTGATTATGCTCCCAATGACTTTAATGTCATCTGCAAACTTACTAATCATACCTTGTACATTCTCAACCAAATCATAGATAACAAACAGCCATAGACCCAGCCTCCGGTCTGACAAACAACCTTCCACTAAATCCTTTGCTTCCTACCATCAAGCCAACTGTGTATCCAATTGGCCAGTTCCCCCCGCATTCTACGAGATGTAACCTTCCTGAGCAGCCTGCCATGTGGAACCTAATCAAAGGCCTTACTGAAATCCATCGAGACTACGTCTATCACTCTGCCCTCATCAAACCTCCTGGTCACTTCATCAAAGGACTCTAAGAAATTTGGGAAGCATGATCTCCCACTCACAAGTCTATGCTGACTGCTCCGAATCAAACCCTGTGTAAGTAATGGGTGCAGACAATGGTACGCTCTCCTTCATTGTAAGATGATCCGAGTACATAAGTAAAGCCATCTTCCTGCTGTTGTAGAGACTTGCTGAGAGAGCATTTGGGGCACTCTGTACCGATTTGATCACCTTTGTAAGGAATGATTCCCTTCCCACAGACACGGGTGATGGTAACATGAGGATAGAGTGAATAAGCTGAGTGTTTAATCTGTAGAGCTGTGAGAGACGAAGAAATGGTGACGCTGAAACACAAGGAGTGGCAGCTATCTCTTATTTCCAAAAGAGACATTGACAGAGACAGAAATTCCATACTTTACCCAGGATTTATTGGTTTGATTTATTTTCACGTGTATCTCAGTACAGAGAAACACTTTGCTTATGAACAGTGGAGGAAGATCATAGTAAGCATGACCAGACAGATCATAGGGTGGAAATAGACTTGGACAGAGTAAGACATACAGGTTACACTGAACAGGACATGCAATAGACAAGGTCAACATGAACAAGATCAGCATTATTTGAACTTAGAGAGTCCATTCATCAGTCTAACCTGACTTTCCTAATTAACTCTCCCCATGTTATAGTGCAGTCAGCGAGTGAACCCTTTACTGAACGTCAGGTTGCTCACAATCCCCAACAGCAGCCTAAATACCTTCCGTCTGAAACAGGTAGCCATTCCCACCAGCTTCCGACCTACATAGAGAACACCAGGCCGTCTTTGTGGAGATGGAAGGTGCCTTCTTGAGATTTCACACAAGACATATGGCTTCCCTGCCCACCTCTAGAAAACCACGTTAATGTCCCACATGTGTATCATAAACAACGGAGCCAAGAGGAACAACGTGGAACAGTCTGTCTGTGCAGCCTCTGCCCCACTTGTTCATCATGTTAGAGCATCAATTAGGAGACACTTAAGACTGCCAATGCTGGAGATCAGAGGAGAGCATCAATTGCTGGAAAAGCACAGCGGGTCAGGCAGCATCCGAGGACCAGGAGAATCAACGTTTCAGGAATAAGACATTCATCAGGAATCAACAAAAATTACCTCATTCGCACCCGTGTAAGTGCATTGAGGTGGGAATGGCCTCCTGCTGTTCCTGTGTAAGTGACTCAAAGGAGAGATTGGCTTCAACCTCGTCCGATTGGACAGGGCCAAGGGCCTGACTGGTTAACCCTGGTTCCTGTTTGCCAGCTCATTGTACTGACTAGTGTGACAATGTTGCAGCTTTAAGAGGTTATTTTGTCCTGGTTTATTTTATGAGAGAGATTGAACGATTGTTGCCAAGCTGGCTAGTTAAGACCACTTGAGTAACAGCTAGGGAGGCCTTAGGTTAATTTTAATGCAACCTGAATGGGTGTGGCCAGCTCTTACAGATTAGGATCTCTGGGTTTTGGTTTCTCAGTAACATTAGAAACTATTGGGGTCTCTACAGAGTTGGAAGCTTCAGTGAATGTCTCCTGCTGCTACTCTCTCTGAAATTCCTCTTGATACTGTTTTTAATTCTTGGATTGGAGAAATGTTTGTGACAATCTGTGTCTGAATATTTCTATTTGTCAAGGGGCTGTGTTTATGGGATTTTCCTGTATTGGAACAGTTCATCAGTACTAGTTCCTAGATGTATTATTCTCTTAAGATATCCAATAGAATTGCGTTATTCTAAATTCCTCTTTTTTGGTTTCATTTTCTCTTTCGTGTTTAAGTAGATGGTGTTTTGCTTCACACCGAGTAGTCTGACCAGTCACATTGCATCTGGAACAGACACTTTACATTTCCTTTAAAATAAGAAAACATTAGAGTCTAGGCTACCGCCTTCAAATATTTTCGAGGGGCTCTGGTGAGCTCTATCACACTAGACTCCTTCTCTTCCTGAGTAATAGGCTGGAGGCACTGAATGGGCTGTCCCTGTTCATCTCCAATAGTGTCAATGGGCTGAATGGCTTCCTCATATTCCTGTGAAACCAGCGTGAGGTGCTGAATGAACCCTTGTTTTGATGTGGCAATAGGCAGTGACAGGCAGTGCTGTTATATGAATGTTACCGACACTTTAACAGCACAAGTCTCAATGGAGTCTGGATCCTGCTAGTTACAGACAAAGACCAGTTCAGGAGCTGACGGGGGACAAAATGTTCTGAACATTGTGGAATCTTCAGCGAAAATCTCCACTTCTGATCTTATGGTGGGGAAGGTGGGGGCGGGGAGACATTGATTAAGCAGCTGAAGATGTTTGTGAAGAGGAAGCTACCCTGAGGATCTCCCTCAGAGGTGACCCAGGACTGAGATGATGAACATCTTCCTTTGATCCCAAACACTGGAGAGGTTACTCTGATTTCCATAAAGTTCAGTTTTGTTAAGCTCCTTGATGTCAACAGAAGTTAACCACTGCCTTGATATCGGGGCCAGTCATTTTTACCTGATCCCTTGTCTCAACTTCTTTTGTTCACATCAATAAGCCATGATATAGGAGCAGCAAGTGTTTTCTTCAAACAGGTGGTATTGAATGTCAGGATTTCTCTCCTCAAGGGTGTTCGAGGAGCTAGATGACTGAACGTATTTGAAGATGAGGTAGATGGAAATTGACCTGTCAGAGAGTTGAGGGCTATGAAGAATTGGATATGAAAGAGGGTTTGAGACGAAGAGCAGATCAGTCATGATCTTAGTGAAGGGCAAGGCAGGCTTGGGGAGGTGAACAACATGCCCCTGTTTCTGATGTTCTCCCATTCTGTTATTGGAAAGTTAGTGGGTGTTATTTTCATGAATGTTCTGTTATTGAATGTTGCAGACAGGGAGACCAGAGGATTTTGTGAGCCATCCCTGAGTGAGGTATGGTGGCTGTATTCACACTGAATCTGGGTGTACAACATGACCAACAAATGAAGCATAAGTTGCAGAGAGGGGAAGCTCTGTGAAGAGAGATGAGGGGCCTCTTTCGTACCCAGCCTGGGTTTTCCAATTACATTCCCAATTCACTTCAAACCGTGTGGGATAGTACAGAGGGGGCTGAAATGTCTCCTGTGTTTCTGTGCAACAGGTTATAGGAGTAAGTAACCTCTAACTGCTCCTGTCTAGCAGGTTTGAGGAGCTAAATGGAACACAGGAACTTGGGAGTGAGGAGCAGGAGTGGGTCATTAGATACTTTGAGCCTTCTCCACCAGTCACTAAAATTGTAGCCGATCAGGTTGGGGTCTCAGCCCCACTTTCCTGTCTGCGTCCCATTGTGCATGACTCACTTCTCTGTCAAATATTTAACTAACGCAGCTTTCAATCAATGTGAACATAGAGACACGATAACCTTCCACTGAAAAGAATTCCGACTTGAAAAGTCCTTTCAGAATTATTCGTCATCCATCTTATAGAATCAGAGAGTCATGCAGAACGGAAACAGACCCGTTAGTCCAATCTGTTCACTCCGATCAGATATCAAATCTGATTTCGACCCATTTGCCAGCATTTGGCCAATATTCCTCCTGTGATTGTACCGGCCTTGACCACTTCCTCTGACTGCACTTTCTGTACACACACCAATCTCTGTGTGAAATATTTACCTTCAGGTCCCTTCTAAATCATTCGCCCTCTCACCTCCAACCTATGTTGTCTTGTTCTTGACTCCCCTATCCTGGGATCATAACGTAGCTGTTCAGAATATCCATGCCCCTGATGATTTTATAAACCTCTATAATGTTGCCTCTCAACCTCTCACACTCCAGGGGGAAACACCTCAACCTAATCAACCTCTCCCTAAAGCTCAAGCCTCCAGTCCTGGAACATTCGTGTAAGTCATTTCTGCAGAAATCCGAGTTGTACGCAGTATTCTTAAAGTGGCCTCACCAACGTCCTGTACAGATGCAACATACCACCACAACTCCTATATTCAATACTCTGACTGATTAAGGCAAATGTGCCAAATGTGTTCAGCACCATTCTGTCTACCTGCGACTCACTGCTACAGGTAATCATGTACGTAAACATCAGAAAGTTAACATGATGGTAGTGCCAGCAGATAGGAGGACCAGTGATACATTAATCATTATTGAGATTAGATTGTGTTGGGAACATGAGCTTAACATGTCAGGAAGTGAAATCAAAGCAATGGGTTCAGGGTGGTTAATATACAGAATAACAGATAGCCCGGAGTGTTTTACAGACTGGAATCTAATGGAGGGGTTCGGGTGATTAATATACAGAATACCAGATACCCCGGAGTGAGTTACAATCTGGAATCTAATCTAGGGGTTCAGGGTGGTTTATGTACGAATAACAGATATTTCAGAGTGAGTTACAGCATAGAATCTAATCTCGGGTTTCAGAGTGGTTTATATGCGGAATAACAGGTAGCCCGCAGTGAGTTACAGCCTGGAATCTAATTGCAGGGTTCAGGGTGGTTTATATACAGAATAACAGATAGTCCAGAGTGAGTTACAGTCTGGAATCTAATTGAGGGATTCAGCGTGGTTTATTTGCAGAATAACAGATAGCCTGGAATGTGTAACAGGTTGGAACCTAGTCGAGGGGTTTAGCATGGTTTATGTACAGAATACCAGATGCCTTGGAGTGAGTTACAGCCTGGAATCTAATCGAGGGATATGTTCACCTTTTTATATGAAATAACTTGTAACTGGGAGTGAGTCACAAAGTGCACTATTGGCCAAGTGGTTTCAAATCTTGACTCACATAAACAGAATGCAGTCACAAACTACACAACTTTACTGACTCCCAACTTTCCTTGTTTGAGGACTATCCTCCTCTGTTTTCCCCTTTCACTGAAAGTATTAATATAACATTTATACTACACTGCCATTCTGGTTACACTGCTACCTATCTCTCACTGTCTCATTTATCTTCAATCCTGTTGAAAGATACGTAAACCAAATAAAAACACAAAGTTCCAGAAAGAGTTTTGTTCAATTGCAGGTGCATTACTTTCTTTGATTTGTAGACAACACACAATTTGAACCCACAGAAGGTCAGTGTGGGATTTGAGAAACTCTTCACTTTGGGATGAGGCCTAGCCAGGCAGGATTCTGATCCAAATCTGCAAATCTACAATTCAGTGACTGAGCTCTATCAGGTTTTGTATATTATGTTTCTTCATACATTATGTTTGTTCAGATGCTACAGCTGATCATGTACGTAAACATCAGTAAGTTAACATGATGGTAGTGCCAGCAGATTGGAGGACCAGTGATACATTGATCATTATTGAGATTAGATTGTGTTGGGAACATGAGCTTAACATGACAGGAAGTTAAATCAAATCAATGGGTTCAGGATGGTTAATATACAGAATAACAGATAGCCCAGAGTGAGTTCCACCCTGGAATCGAATTGAGGGGTTCAGGCTTGTTTATATACAGATTAACAGATAGCCCAGAGTGAGTTACAGCCTGGAATCTAATTGAGGGGTTCAGGGTGGTTTATATACAGTTTAACAGATAGCCCTGCGTGAGTTACAGCCTGGAATCGAATTGAGGGGTTCAGGCTTGTTTATATACAGATTAACAGATAGCCTGGAGTGAGTTACAGCCTGGAATCTAATTGACGGGTTCAGGCTTGTTTATATACAGATTAACAGATAGCCCTGAGTGAGCAAATGCCTGGAACCTAATCGAGGAGTTCAGAGTGATTTATACACAGAATAACAAATAGACCAGCGTGAGTTACAGCCTGGAATCTAATTGAGGGATTCAGAGTGTTTTATATAGAGAATAACAGATAGCCTGGAGTGAGTTACAGCCTGGAATCTAATTGAGGGGTTCAGAGTCGTTTATATAAAGAATAACAGATAGCCCAGAGTAACTTTCAGCCAAAAATCTAATTGAGAGGCTTAGAGGGGTTTATATACAGAATAACAGAGAGTCCAGAGTGAGTTACAGCCTGGAATCTAATTGAGGGGTTCAGAGTGGTTTATACACAGAATAACAGATATCCCGGAGTGAGTTTCAGCCTGGAATCCAATTGAGGGGTTCAGAGTGTTTTATATACAGAATAACAATTATCCCGGAGTGAGTTACAGCCTGGAATCTAATTGAGGGGTTCAGAGTGTTTTATATACAGAATAACAGATATCCCGGAGTGAGTAAAAGCCTGGAATTTAATCGAGGGGATCGGGGTGGTTGATATACAGAAAACAGATACCCTGGAGTGAGTTAAGGCATAGAATCTAATTGAGGGGTTCAGGCCTGTTTATATACAGAATAACAGATATCACGGAGTAAGTTACAGCCTAAAATCGAATTGAGAGGTTCAGAGTGGTTTATATGCAGAAGAATAGATAGCCCAGGGTGAGTTACAGCCTGGAATCGAATTGAGGGGTTCAGAGTGGTTTATATACAGAATAACAGATAGCCCGGAGTGAGTTGCAGCCTGGAATCCAAATGAGGGGTTCAGAGTGGTTTATATAAAGAATAACAGATAGCCTGGAATGAGTTACAGCCTGGAATCTAATTGAGGGGTTCAGAGTGGTTTATATAAAGAATAACAGATAGCCCAGAGTGAGTTACAGCCTGGAATCTAATTGAGGGGTTCAGAGTGGTTTATATTCAGAATAACAGATAGCCCAGCGTGAGTTACAGCCTGGAATCTAATTGAGGGGTTCAGAGTGGTTTATATTCAGAATAACAGATAGCCCAGATTGAGTTACAGCCTGGAATCTAATTGAGGAGTTCAGAGTGGTTTATATACAGAATAAAAGACAGCCCGGAGTGAGTTACGGCCTGGAATCTAATTGAGGGGTTCAGAGTGTTTTTTCTTTACAAAATAATAGCTACCCCGGAGTGAGTTACAGCCTGGAATCTATTGAGAGGTTCAGAGGGGTTTATATACAGAATAACAGATCGTCCAGATTGAGTTCCATGCTGGAATCTATTTGAGGGGTTCACAGTGGTTTATATACAGAATAACAGACAGCCTGGACTGAGTTACATCCTGGAATCTAATTGAGGGGTTCAGAGTGGCTTTTCTTTACAAAATAACCCCGGAGTGAGTTACAGCCTGGAATCTAATTGAGGGGTACAGAGTGGTTTATATACAGAATAACACATAGCCTCTAGTGAGTTACAACCTGGAATATAATCAAGGGGTTCAGGGTAGTTTATATACAGAATAACTGATAGCCCAGTGTGAGTTACAGCCTGGAATCTAATCAAGGGGTTCAGGCTCGTTTACGTTACAGAATAACAGATATCCCGGAGTCCGTTAAAGCCTGGAATGTAATCCAGGGGTTCGGGGTGGTTTATATACAGAAAACAGATAGCCCGGTGTGATTTACAGCCTTGAATCTAGTCAATGGGTTCCCAATTTGTACCCACAGAAGGTCAGTGTGGGATTTGCGAAACCCTTCAGTTTGGGATAACGTATCTCCAGGCATTATTCTGATCCAATGCTCCAAATCTACAATTCAGTGGCTGAGCTCTTGCAGGTTTTGTATATTATGTTTCTCTCATATATTAGCAGCTTGGAAAGTAAGGCAGACCTTACTGGAATGTCACATTGTCTCTCCCCATTCACTGTAAACAGGTTCTGGGATTTACATTTTAACCACCTTCAAAGAGCTGTCTCCATTTCCTATCTCTGCTGGCATCAATGAATTGAAATGGCTTCTGACACATTGCCCCCTCTCCCTTGCTGAAAGTATTCCTGACACAAATCAGTCAGGCAGACATTTTAGATTTGTCCACAGCCACCATTTTATATCAGCAAAATGATGACATTGAGTTTATAAATAAGGAAAAGCAAGAGAGACTGGTAACATCAATACAGTTTTAAAATATATAAAACATTGAACATGCACACAGAATCACAGACGCACCGAATCACACACACAGGGATACAGACACCTTCCAGAAGCTGTCTCCATTTCCTATCTTGCAAGAGAATTCATGTTATGATGATGCATTCATGCAGGACAGCAACCAGCTTTTGAGACTTTCCCCATTGTGACAGAAATTCAGCCCCAATCTGAAACTTGGAGATATGTAACAGGACAGAAATGAACCAGCAGCTTTCTGTGTTCCTGCTCCCAACGTAACATTTGACCATTTAGTTTATCTTGTCTTCGGTCTAACATCCAACAACGATCACTACACAGATCCAATAACAGATCCCCAGGAGTGATTTCCAGACTGGAATCTAATTGAGGGGTTTCGGGTTTACATACAGCATATGAGGTACCCAGGGGTGAGGGAGAGACTGGAATCTATTCGAGGGGTTCGGGGTGGTTTATATACAGAATAACAGAAAGGCCGGAAAGAGTTACAGCCTGGAATCTAATTGAGGGGTACAGGGTGGTTTATATACAGAATAACAGAAAGGCCGGAAAGAGTTACAGCCTGGAATCTAATCGCTGATTTCGGGGTTGATTAGGTACAAAGTAACAGGTTACCCGGAGTGAGTTATATCCTGGAATCTAATTGAGGGGTCAGGATGGTTTATATACAGAATAACAGGTAGCCCAGAGTGCGTTACAGCCTGAAATCTAATTGAGGGGTTCAGAGTGGTTTATATACAGAATAACAGATAGCCCATTGTGAGTAACAGCCTGGAATCTAATCGAGGGGTTGAGTGTGGTTTATATACAAAAGAACAGATAGCCCAGAGTGAGTTCCAGCCTGGAATCTAATCAGAAGAATAACCCATCCAGACCCATTTCCCCACATTTACCCCTGACTAATGCACCTCACCTACCCATCCCTGAATACCATGGGCAATTTTAACAGGGTTTGGATTGGATGGTTAATATACAGACTAACAGATGCCCAGGAGTGTGATACAGACTGGAATCTAATCAAGGTTTTCAGGGTGGTTTATATACAGACTAACAGGTAGCCCGGAGTGAGTTATAGAGTTACAGAATCATCGAGATGTACAGCATGGAAACAGACCCTTCGGTCCAACTTGTCCATGCCGACCAGATGTCCCAACCCAATCTAGTCCCACCTGCCAGCACACGTCCCAAATCCCTCCAAACCCTTCCTATTCATATACCCATCCAATTGCCTCTTAAATGTTGCAATTGTACCAGCCTCCACCCCACTTCCTCTGGCAGCTCACTCCATAAACGTACCACCTTCTGCGTGAAAACGTTGTCCCTTAGGTCTCTTTTTCATATCTTTCCCCTCTCAAACTAAACCTATGCCCTCTAGTTCTGGACTCCCTAGACTTTGTCTATTTATCCTATCCTATCCATGCCCCACATAATTTTGTAAACCTCTATAAGGTCACTCCTCAGTCTCTGACACTCCAGGGAAAACAGCCCCAGCCTATTCAGCCTCTCCCTGTGGCTCAAATCCTCTAACCCTGGTGACCTCCTTGTAAATCTTTTCTGAACCCTTTCAAGTTTCACAACATCTTTCCGATAGGAAGGAGACCAGAATTGCACGCAATATTCCAAGAGTGACCTAACCAATGTCCTGTACAGCCGCAATATGACCTCCTAACCCCTGTACTCGGTAGTCTGACCAATAAAGGAAATCATACAAAACGCCTTCTTCACTATCCTATCTACCTGCGACTCCACTTTCAAGGAGCTATGAACCTGCACTCCAAGGTCTCTTTGTTCAGCAACACACCCTAGGACCTCACCATTAAATGTAGAAGTCCTGCTAAGATTTGCTTTCCCAAAATGCAGCACCTCGCATTTATCTGAATTTAACTCCATCTGCCACTTCTCAGCCCATTGGCCCATCTGGTCGAGATCCTGTTGGAAACTGAGGAAACCCTCTTTGCTGTCCACTACACCTGCAATTTTGGTGTCACCTGCAAACTTATTAACTGTACCTCTTATGCTCGCATCTGAATCATTTATGTAAATGACAAAAAGTAGAGGGCCCAGCACCGATCCTTGTGGCATTCCACTGGTCACAGGCCTCCAGACTGAAAAACAACTCTCCACCACCACCCTCTGTCTTCTACCTTTGAGCCAGTTCTATATCCAAATGGCTACATTTCCCAGTATTCCATGAGATCTAACCTTGCTAATCAGTCTCCCATGGGGAACCTTGTTAAACGCCTTACTGAAGTCCATATGGATCACATCCAGTGCTCTGCTCTCATCAATCTTCTTTTTTACTTCTTCAAAAACCTCAATCAAGTTTGTGAGATATGATTTCCCACGCACAAAGCCATGTTCACTATCCCGCATCAGTCCTTGCCTTTCCAAATTCATGTACATCCTGTCCCTCAGGATTCCCTCTAACAACTTGCCCACCGCCGAGGTCCGGCTCACCGGTCTATAGTTCCCTGGCTTCTCTTTACCACCCTTCTTAAACAGTGGCACCACGTTTGCCAAACTCCAGTCTTCCGGCATCTTATCTGTGACTATCGATGATAGAAATTTCTCAGCAAGAGGCCCAGCAATCACTTCTCTCGCTTCCCACAGAGTTCTCTGGTACACCTGATCAGGTCCTGGGGATTTATCCACCTTTAACCGTTTCAAGAAATCCAGCACCTCCTCCTCTGTTTCTCTGGACATTTTGCAAGATGTCACCATCGATTTCCCTACAGTCTATATCTTCCATATCCTTTTCCACAGTAAATACTGATGCAAAATGTTCATTTAATATCTCCCCCATTTTCTGTGGCTCCACACAAAGGCCGCCTTACTGATCTTAGAGGGGCCCTATTCTCTGCCTAGTTACCCTTTGTCCTTAATATATTGGTAAAAACACTTTGGATTCTCCTTCATTCTATTTTCCAAAGCTATCTCATGTCCGCGTTTTGCCCTCCTGAGTTCCCTCTTAAGTATACTCCAACTTCCTTTATACTCTTCTAAGGATTCACTCGATCTATCCTGTCCAGACCTGACATATGCTTCCTCCTTTTTCTGAACCCAAACCTCAATTTCTTTAGTCAGCCAGCATTCCCAATAACTACCAGCCTTCCCTTTCAATCCTGACAGGAAGTTACAGCCTGGAATGTATTCGTGGCGTTCAGGGTGGTTTATATAAAGAAAAACAGATAGCCCGGAGTGAGTTTCCCCACATTTACCCCTGACTAATGCAACTCACCCGCACATCCCTGAATACCATGGGCAATTTTAACAGGGTTTGGATAGGATGGTTAATATACAGACGAACAGATACCCAGGAGTGTGATACAGACTGGAATCTAATCAAAGGATTGAGGTGGCTAAAGTGCAGAGCCCCTTAAAAGTGGATGTCAGTTAGAGATTGGAATTTTATCAAGGGGATTCAGGATGATTATGTGTAGAATAACAGATACCCAGGAGTGAGTTGCAGATTGCATTCAAATTGAGGGTATTGGGCGATTTATCGACAGAGCAACGGGATACGAGAGGAGAGAAAGCAGAGGAGAAATTACCCACCATGGACCAACTTAACAATGAGCTGAGCCAGACAGGATTCAACTGCTGTATGTGGAGGTTTCCATGTGTTCTGAAAGATGGGAGAGAAACAGGCAGATACCCACACTTTCTATGATGTTGCAGTCAAATATCTGAAAGACAGGGAATCCCTAAGCAGAGACGCAGAGTTAAACTCAGTTTAAACTCTCTCCATCACACACACACACACCCGCACATAGAAACTGAATATAATGTGGAGAAATGTCCATGTGCAGCACAGATTTCCAAACTAACTCAGTGACAGACCAAAACCCCGTTCTCTGCCCAGTCCCCACTTCCAGACCCAGGGAGGCTTTATCCCTGACCCAGGGCATGTTTCTGACTGGATATTATTACATTGTAACATGAAGGTACTGAGTGTAACAGTTTGCAACATCCTATCATGTCATCTATTTTGCTGTCAGTGTTTTGTGAATTATATTGAAAACATTGGCAGGTGCAAGAGAATTGGGCGGCACGGTGGTTAGCACTGTTGCCTCACAGCGCCAGAGATCCGGGTTCAATTCCCGCCTCAGGCGACTAACTGTGTGGAGTTTGCACGTTCTCCCCGTGCCTGCGTGGGTTTCCTCCGGGTGCTCTGGTTTCATCCCACAGTCCAAAGATGTGCAGGTTAGGTGAATTGGCGATGCTAATATACTGAATAATATACAGAGTAACAGTGGGTTACACCCTGGAATCTAATTGAGGGGTTCAGGCTTGTTTATATACAGATTAACAGATAGCCCTGAGTGAGCAAATGCCTGGAACCTAATCGAGGAGTTCAGAGTGATTTATATGCAGAATAACAGATCGCCTGGAGTGAGTTACAGCCTGGAATCTAATTGAGGGGTTCAGAGTGTTTTATATACAGAATAACAGATAGCCCAGAGTGAGTTTAAGCCTGGAATCTAATTGAGGGGTTCAGAGTGGTTTATATAAAGAATAACAGATAGCCCAGAGTGACTTACAGCCAAAAATCTAATTGAGAGGTTCAGAGGGTTTTATATACAGAATAACAGATAGTCCAGAGTGAGTTACAGCCTGGAATCCAATTGAGGGGTTCAGAGTGGTTTATATACAGAATAACAGATAGCCTGGAGAGAGTTACAGCCTGGAATCTAATTGAGAGTTTCAGAGTGGTTTATGTACGGAATAACAGATATCCCGGAAAGAGTTACAGCCTGGAATCTAATTGAGGGTTTCAGAGTGTTTTATATATAGAATAACAGATATCCCGGAGTGAGTTGCAGCCTGGAATCTAATTGAGGGTTTCAGAGTGGTTTATACACAGAATAACAGATATCCCGGAGTGAGTTACACCCTGGAATCTAATTGAGGGGTTCAGAGTGGTTTATATACAGAATTACAATTATCCCAAAGTGAGTTTCAGCCTGGAATTTAATTGAGTGGTTCAGAGTGTTTTATATACAGAATAACAATTATCCCAGAGCGAGTTTCAACCTGGAATCTAATTGAGGGGTTCAGGGTGTTTTATATACAGAATAACAGATATCCCGGAGTGAGTTACAGCCTGGAATCTAATTGAAGGGTTCAGAGTGGTTTATATACAGAATAACAGATATCCCGGAGTGAGTTAAAGCCTGGAATTTAATCGAGGGGATCGGGGTGGTTGATATACAGAAAACAGATACCCTGGAGTGAGTTAAGGCATGGAATCTAATTGAGTGGTTCAGAGTGTTTTATATACAGAATAACAATTATCCCACAGTGAGTTTCAGCCTGGAATCTAATTGAGGGGTTCAGAGTGTTTTATATACAGAATAACAATTATCCCAGAGTGAGTTTCAGCCTGGAATCTAATTGAGGGTTTCAGAGTGTTTTATATATAGAATAACAGATATCCCGGAGTGAGTTGCAGCCTGGAATCTAATTGAGGGTTTCAGAGTGGTTTATACACAGAATAACAGATATCCCGGAGTGAGTTACACCCTGGAATCTAATTGAGGGGTTCAGAGTGGTTTATATACAGAATTACAATTATCCCAAAGTGAGTTTCAGCCTGGAATTTAATTGAGTGGTTCAGAGTGTTTTATATACAGAATAACAATTATCCCAGAGCGAGTTTCAACCTGGAATCTAATTGAGGGGTTCAGAGTGTTTTATATACAGAATAACAGATATCCCGGAGTGAGTTACAGCCTGGAATCTAATTGAAGGGTTCAGAGTGGTTTATATACAGAATAACAGATATCCCGGAGTGAGTTAAAGCCTGGAATTTAATCGAGGGGATCGGGGTGGTTGATATACAGAAAACAGATACCCTGGAGTGAGTTAAGGCATGGAATCTAATTGAGGGGTTCACTCCTTTTTATATACAGAATAACAGATATCACGGAGTGTGTTACAGCCTAAAATCGAATTGAGAGGTTCAGAGTGGTTTATATGCAAAATAATAGATAGCCCAGGGTGAGTTACAGCCTGGAATCGAATTGAGGGGTTCAGTGTGGTTGATATACAGAATAACAGATAGCCCGGAGTGAGTTGCAGCCTGGAATCTAATTGAGGGGTTTAGAGTGGTTTATATAAAGAATAACAGATAGCCTGGAGTGAGTTACAGCCTGGAATCTAATTGAGGGGTTCAGAGTGGTTTCTATAAATAATAACAGATAGCCCAGAGTGAGTTACAGTCTGGAATCTAATTGAGGGGTTCAGAGTGGTTTATATTCAGAATAACAGATAGCCCAGCGTGAGTTACAGCCTGGAATCGAATTGAGAGGTTCAGGGTAGTTTATGTAAAGAATAACAGATAGCCCAGATTGAGTTACAGCCTGGAATCTAATTGGGGGGTTCAGAGTGGTTTATATACAGAATAAAAGATAGCCCGGAGTGAGTTACGGCCTGGAATCTAATTGAGGGGTTCACAGTGGTTTATATACAGAATAACAGAAAGCCTGGAGTGAGTTACATCCTGGAATCTTTTTGAGGGGTTCAGAGTGGCTTTTCTTTACAAAATAACCCCGGAGTGAGTTACAGCCTGGAATCTAATTGAGGGGTACAGAGTGGTTTATATGCAGAATAACAGATAGCCTCTAGTGAGTTACAGCCTGGAATCTAATTGAGGGGTACAGAGTGGTTTATATACAGAATAAAAGATAGCCCATTGTGAGTTACAGCCTGGAATCTAATTGAGGGTATCAGGGTGGTTTATATACAGAATAACAGATAGCCCAGAGTGAGTTCCAGCCTGGAATCTAATCGAGGGGTTGAGTGTGGTTTATATACAAAAGAACAGATAGCCCAGAGTGAGTTCCAGCCTGGAATCTAATCAGAAGAATAACCCATCCAGACCCATTTCCCCACATTTACCCCTGACTAATGCACCTCACCTACCCATCCCTGAATACCATGGGCAATTTTAACAGGGTTTGGATTGGATGGTTAATATACAGACTAACAGATGCCCAGGAGTGTGATACAGACTGGAATCTAATCAAGGTTTTCAGGGTGGTTTATATACAGACTAACAGGTAGCCCGGAGTGAGTTATAGAGTTACAGAATCATCGAGATGTACAGCATGGAAACAGACCCTTCGGTCCAACTTGTCCATGCCGACCAGATGTCCCAACCCAATCTAGTCCCACCTGCCAGCACACGTCCCATATCCCTCCAAACCCTTCCTATTCATATACCCATCCAATTGCCTCTTAAATGTTGCAATTGTACCAGCCTCCACCCCACTTCCTCTGGCAGCTCACTCCATAAACGTACCACCTTCTGCGTGAAAACGTTGTCCCTTAGGTCTCTTTTTCATATCTTTCCCCTCTCAAACTAAACCTATGCCCTCTAGTTCTGGACTCCCTAGACTTTGTCTATTTATCCTATCCTATCCATGCCCCACATAATTTTGTAAACCTCTATAAGGTCACTCCTCAGTCTCTGACACTCCAGGGAAAACAGCCCCAGCCTATTCAGCCTCTCCCTGTGGCTCAAATCCTCTAACCCTGGTGACCTCCTTGTAAATCTTTTCTGAACCCTTTCAAGTTTCACAACATCTTTCCGATAGGAAGGAGACCAGAATTGCACGCAATATTCCAAGAGTGACCTAACCAATGTCCTGTACAGCCGCAATATGACCTCCTAACCCCTGTACTCGGTAGTCTGACCAATAAAGGAAATCATACAAAACGCCTTCTTCACTATCCTATCTACCTGCGACTCCACTTTCAAGGAGCTATGAACCTGCACTCCAAGGTCTCTTTGTTCAGCAACACACCCTAGGACCTCACCATTAAATGTAGAAGTCCTGCTAAGATTTGCTTTCCCAAAATGCAGCACCTCGCATTTATCTGAATTTAACTCCATCTGCCACTTCTCAGCCCATTGGCCCATCTGGTCGAGATCCTGTTGGAAACTGAGGAAACCCTCTTTGCTGTCCACTACACCTGCAATTTTGGTGTCACCTGCAAACTTATTAACTGTACCTCTTATGCTCGCATCTGAATCATTTATGTAAATGACAAAAAGTAGAGGGCCCAGCACCGATCCTTGTGGCATTCCACTGGTCACAGGCCTCCAGTCTGAAAAACAACTCTCCACCACCACCCTCTGTCTTCTACCTTTGAGCCAGTTCTATATCCAAATGGCTACATTTCCCAGTATTCCATGAGATCTAACCTTGCTAATCAGTCTCCCATGGGGAACCTTGTTAAACGCCTTACTGAAGTCCATATGGATCACATCCACTGCTCTGCTCTCATAAATCTTCTTTTTTACTTCTTCAAAAACCTCAATCAAGTTTGTGAGATATGATTTCCCACGCACAAAGCCATGTTCACTATCCCGCATCAGTCCTTGCCTTTCCAAATTCATGTACATCCTGTCCCTCAGGATTCCCTCTAACAACTTGCCCACCGCCGAGGTCCGGCTCACCGGTCTATAGTTCCCTGGCTTCTCTTTACCACCCTTCTTAAACAGTGGCACCACGTTTGCCAAACTCCAGTCTTCCGGCATCTTACCTGTGACTATCGATGATAGAAATTTCTCAGCAAGAGGCCCAGCAATCACTTCTCTCGCTTCCCACAGAGTTCTCTGGTACACCTGATCAGGTCCTGGGGATTTATCCACCTTTAACCGTTTCAAGAAATTCAGCACCTCCTCCTCTGTTTCTCTGGACATTTTGCAAGATGTCACCATCGATTTCCCTACAGTCTATATCTTCCATATCCTTTTCCACAGTAAATACTGATGCAAAATATTCATTTAATATCTCCCCCATTTTCTGTGGCTCCACACAAAGGCCGCCTTACTGATCTTAGAGGGGCCCTATTCTCTGCCTAGTTACCCTTTGTCCTTAATATATTTGTAAAAACACTTTGGATTCTCCTTAATTCTATTTTCCAAAGCTATCTCATGTCCGCGTTTTGCCCTCCTGAGTTCCCTCTTAAGTATACTCCAACCTCCTTTATACTCTTCTAAGGATTCACTCGATCTATCCTGTCTATACCTGACATATGCTTCCTCCTTTTTCTGAACCCAAACCTCAATTTCTTTAGTCAGCCAGCATTCCCAATAACTACCAGCCTTCCCTTTCAATCCTGACAGGAAGTTACAGCCTGGAATGTAATCGTGGCGTTCAGGGTGGTTTATATAAAGAAAAACAGATAGCCCGGAGTGAGTTTCCCCACATTTACCCCTGACTAATGCAACTCACCCGCACATCCCTGAATACCATGGGCAATTTTAACAGGGTTTGGATAGGATGGTTAATATACAGACGAACAGATACCCAGGAGTGTGATACAGACTGGAATCTAATCAAAGGATTGAGGTGGCTAATGTGCAGAGCCCCTTAAAATTGGAAGTCACTTACAGATTGGAATTTTATCAAGGGGATTCGGGATGATTATGTGTAGAATAACAGATACCCAGGAGTGAGTTGCAGATTGCATTCAAATTGAGGGTATTGGGCGATTTATCGACAGAGCAACGGGATACGAGAGGAGAGAAAGCAGAGGAGAAATTACCCACCATGGACCAACTTAACAATGAGCTGAGCCAGACAGGATTCTTCTGCTTTATGTGGAGGTTTCCATGCGTTCTGAAAGATGGGAGAGAAACAGGCTGATACCCACACTTTCTATGATGTTGCAGTCAAATATCTGAAAGACAGGGAATCCCTAAGCAGAGACGCAGAGTTAAACTCAGTTTAAACTCTCTCCATCACACACACACACCGACACATAGAAACTGAATATAATGTGGAGAAATGTCCATGTGCAGCACAGATTTCCAAACTAACTCAGTGACAGACCAAAACCCCGTTCTCTGCCCAGTCCCCACTTCCAGACCAGGGAGGTTTTATCCCTGACCCAGGGCATGTTTCTGACTGGATATTATTACATTGGAACATGAAGGTACTGAGTGTAACAGTTTGCTACATCCTATCATATCATCTATTTTGCTGTCAGTGTTTTGTGAATTATATTGAAAACATTGGCAGGTGCAAGAGAATTGGGCGGCACAGTGGTTAGCACTGTTGCCTCACAGCGCCAGAGATCCGGGTTCAATTCCCGCCTCAGGCGACTAACTGTGTGGAGTTTGCACGTTCTCCCCGTATCTGCGTGGGTTTCCCCCAGGTGCACTGGTTTCCTCCCACAGTCCAAAGATGTGCAGGTCAGGTGAATTGGCCATGCTAATATACAGAATAATATATAGAATAACAGATATCCCAGAGTGAGTTACAGCCTGGAATCAAATTGTGGGGATCAGAGTGGTTTCTGGACAGCATAACAGATATCCCGGAGTGAGTTACAGCCTGGAATGTAATTGAGGGGTTCAGAGTGTTTAATATACAGAATAACAGATATCCCGGAGTGAGTTAGACCCTGGAATGTAATTGAGGGGTTCAGAGTGGCTGAGATACTGAATAACAGATAGCCCGGAGTGATTTACAGCCTGGAATCTAATTGAGGGGTTCAGAGTGTTTTATATTCAGAATAACAGATAGCGCGGAGTGAGTTACAGCCTGGAATCTAATTGAGGGGTTCAGAGTGGTTGAGATACTGAATAACACATAGCCCGAAATGATTTACACCCTGGAATCTAATTGAGGGGTTCAGAGTGTTTTATATTCAGAATAACTGATAGCGCTGAGTGAGTTACAGCCTGGAATCCAATTGAGGAGTTCAGTGTGGTTTATACACAGAATAACAGATTTCCAGGAGTGAGTTACAGCCTGGAATCTAATTGAGGGGATCAGAGTGGTTTATGTACAGCATAACAGATATCCTGGAGTGAGTTACAGCCTGGAAACAAATTGAGGGGTTCAGAGTGGTTTATACACAGAATAACAGATAGCCCGGAGTGAGTTACAGCCTGGAATGTAATTGACGGGGTTCAGAGTGGTTTATATACAGAATAACAGATAGCCCGGAGTGAGGTACAGCCTGGAATCTAATTGAGGGGTTCAGAGTGGTTTATATACAGAATAACAAAAAGCCCAGGGTGAGTTACAGCCTGGAATCTAATTGAGGGGTTCTGAATCGTTAATATACAGATTAACAGATAGCCCAGAGTGTGTAACTGCCTGGAATCTAATTGAGGGGTTCAGTGTGGTTTATATACAGAATAACAGATAACCCAGGGTGAGTTACAGCCTGGAATCTCAGTGAGGGGTTCAGAGTGGTTTATATACAAAATAACAGATAGCCCAGAGTAAGTTACAGATTGGAATCTAATTGAGGGGTTCAGAGTGGTTTATATAAAGAATAACAGATATCCCAGAGTGAGTTACAGCCTGGAATCGAATTGAGGGGTTCAGAGTTGTTTATATCAGAATAACAGATAGCCCAGAGTGATTTCCAGCCAGGAATCTAATTGAGGGGTTCTGAATCGTTAATACACAGAATAACTGATAGCCCACAGTCAGTAACTGCCTGGAATCTATTGAGTGGTTCAGAGTGGTTTATATACAGAATAACAGATAGCCCACAGTGAGTAACTGCCTGGAATCTAATTGAGGGGTTCAGAGTGGTTTATATACAGAATAACAGATAGCCCAGGGTGAGTTACAGCCTGGAATCTAATTGAGAGTTTCAGAGTGGTTTATATACAGAATAACAGATAGCCCGGATTGAGTTATATCCTGGAATCTAATTGAGGGGTCAGGGTGGTGTATTTCCAAAATAACAGATAGCCCAGAGTGAGTTACAGCCTGGAATCTAATCGAGGGGTTGAGTGTAGTTTATTTATAAAATAACAGATAGCCCAGAGTGAGTTACAGCCAGGAATCTAATCAGAAGAATAACCCATCCAGACCCATTTCCCCATACTTACCAGTGACATTTCCACAACAGCACCATTTCCACATGGGGACCTATCGGAAACCACACTGAGCAGGTTATTTCTGTGCTGCTTGACAGCTCTGTCAAAAAGAACTCCCACCAATTTGACTGTCGTGATGGGACTGAGGGGTTGGTAATTGGTCAGATTGTAATTATTCCATTCTTTGGGGTCGTAACTTAGCTTAGTAATTTTCCACATTGCCAGGGAGATATCAGAGTTGGAGCTGGAATGAAACAGCTTCCCCCAGGGACACGGCTTGTTGCGCAGCACAAGTCTTCAGTTCTATTGCAGGAATTGTGTCAAGGCCCATTGCCTTTGTCATATCTACTGTGTTCAGCTGTTCTCCATGGCACGTGCAGCGAATCAAATTGGATGAAGACTGGCATCTGTGACTTTGTGGGCATCATGATATGGGTGAGGTGAATCATCAACTCAACACTTCTGGCAGAAGATGGTGCCAGATAAAAGATAAAACATCCTTCTCTTTTACACTGATGTGCAGGTCTGTTCCATTATTTAGTGTGGGAATGTTTGTGGAGCCCTCTCCTCCAATCATTTGTTTAATCGTCCATCACCATTTATGACTGAATGTGACAGGACTGCAGTGCTTCGTTCAGATCTGTTGGTCAAGTCTGGTAGCTTTAATGAGTTAGCATCAGGTTAAAGTTCATGTGATTCTGACTCTGACATGTTCACCCACACTCGTCACTGAGCCTTATTTTCCATTACCATGGTGTTGACGGTAATGACAGACTGAAGTGTTACCCTGGCAAAAAGTTACAGGTTGTGGTCGAATGCTGTTCTGCTTCTCCTGCTGCTGTGGTCTACAGCACCACATGAATACACAGTTTCAAGCTGCAATACCTGCAATGCAATTCTGCTGTCTGTTCCCCAATTCTCACTGAGACCCATTCACCCATCAGCCCAGGACTCAGTGACCTGACCTGGTTTCTGATGTGGAAATACTTCCATTTTCAAACTCTTATTCTGCTGAGGGTCTGTCTCCCCGGGTCTGGCTTCCAATATGATACATTCTGCAAAAGCATTTAACTGATCTTAATTCAAATATTTAATTCACCTGAATCTTTTTTCCTTGAGAAATACCATCTTCTGTGTTTAAAGTGAATGTGTTTCCTCTGTTTCTCTCCCTGACCACTATTAAGAGCTCTGTAGTGTCAGTGATGCCAGCGTTATGTAGTTTCAGAGCCAATGAATTCTCTGGATTCCCAATCATCTTCACCTCATTGTATGTTTTCCCTTTTGGTTTGATGCCTTATCACTCATGGCTGACTTGTTCTCCCATGAGTATGTTTCAAGTTCTTTGGCGTTGCATTTCTGGTATTATCTTCCGAATTATCCCCAGAACCTCCTCCCATTGCTGCTCCCAGGTCTTTCCTGCTCAGCTCCCCTTCCAATTAACTCTGGCCAGCTACGCCCGAATGTCCTTGTAGTTACATTGCTTAATTATAACCACATTACATCTTGAAGAGAGTGTTAGATATAAACCGAAAGAAGGAGTTTTGGGAGATGGGACACAAAGAATAATTGGTGGATTTCTTAACTAGATACAAAGGGAGAACGAGAGAGAGGATATAGATCTGGAGATGTGGAAAATGAGAAAACTACATTATCGAAAGAAGTAGACGAACATTCCCCAATGGTTTGGCAATGCCTGTGTGCTGTTGTCCTTGGTACAGTGCATGTACAACAGAGTAATATGTTCGAATGCTGAGTCTGATGCCAGAATATTTATGTCCCATTATATGACAGACACTAGCTTTGGAAAGAACCCAGCAGGCTAATATATTGAAGGGGATTAACTGGAATAATTTGGGACACTAGAATCAAGAATTTGGAGCACACATCCTGTTTAGAATGAGAGAGTAGAGTAGGGAATTCCAGAAAAGGAGGGGACGTTGACAGGATCAAATCATGTTTTAATGTTTTATCAATTTTATACATCATATTCATCATTTTTCGTTAACTGTGTCTCTGTTGTTCATTTACAATGTGTTGTGCACAGGTGAAAAATGCTAATTTACTTCACACAAACATTGATTAAACAGTGTGTATAAAATCACTTTTCGACAACTGAAACTGTCCTGTTGTCGTGTTACGAGGATACATGAACACCAACTGGCCACCAAAAGACATGATCCACTATCATTATGTTCCATACATACAGACAAAGAAAGGCACAACTTTGACTGGGACAAAGCACACACACATACGAAGACACGCAAGCATCTCCTTAGAGGAATGGTATTCTAACCAGAAGTCCATCAATAAACGCATCAATTTAGATCCTGTCTACATTCTCTTGTTAAAATAACCGGAAATGACATCACCCACTTTAAGAAACCAAGACCTATAAATAGAGAGGTGGGACATACCACCAGAGCTTCAGCGGAGACTCTCATTGATGATGTCACCTAGTTATGGTGACGAAACTTCCGAAAACATACCTTCAAGCTCAGTGAGTTAACTGGCAGAGATATAAATTATTACTTTTTGTTTATTAGTGGAATTTAGGAGTTCTCTGTCGCTCACGTTTTAACAGATTATGATGTGAGGTGAGTTTTTCTGGGTGTGTGATTTAAATTAACAGAGGGGTTCGACATTGATGTCATAACAGTTTGGGGCCTTGCCGGATGGGATTTGGACAAACTTGAACAGATTTGGGGAAACAAAAGGTTCTAGCAAATTCCAACTCATTGCAATGAGTGACTTTGATCTTCAAATAAAACCAGTGGGAAAATTTGTTTAATTTTGTTACTTGTGGTTGATTAAATCAAAAGTGAGGGAAATGGCTTTTAACATTACTAAAGAGGTTCCCAAATTAGAGAGGATCAATTCAGGACAGAAATGCAGAAACGTTTCTTCAGCCAGAGAGTGGTGGGTCTGTGGAATTCATTGCCATGGAGTGCAGTGGAGGCCGGGACGCAAAATGTCTTCAAGGCAGAGATTGATAAATTCTTGATGTCACAAGGACTTAAGGGCTACGGGGAGAATGTGGGTAAGTGGAGTTGAAATGCCCATTAGCCATGATTAAATGCCAGAGTGGACTCGATGGGCCGAAAGGCCTTACTTCCACTCCTATGTCTTATGGTCTAATACTTCCCTTTCTAATCACACACACACACTTACAGACAAAGAAACACACAAAAACACGCACACACACACAGAGATTAACAAAGTTTTTGCAATTTTAATTCGAAAGAACTTTGTCCAGATATTAATGGAACTCATGTCAAAAGTAAAAATTGAGATTGTCCAAAATGTTATTCTGCTTCTGAAGATATTGTACTCACACAGCTGCTAACAATGGGATTTCATCGTGGGACAGTTGGATTTGGCTGAATTCCCTTTGCTTTAGGCAGTGAGTAGATTCCAGTGAATTCTGGTCAGGGAGCACCCAAAGGGTAGAACGGTGGTTAGCACTGCTGCCTCACAACACCAGGGACTTGGGGTCGATTCCAGCCTTGGGTGACTGTCTGTGTGGAGTTTGTACATTCTCCACTTTCCTGTGTGAGCTTCTAATGGGTGATCCAGTTTCCTACCACAAACTGTGTAGGTTCGGTGGATTGGTCATGCTAAATTGTCCGTAGTGTTCAGGGAATTCTAGGTTAGATGCATTAGTTAGGGGAATGGGTTGGGAAGGTTGGTATGGACTTGTTGGGCCGAAGGGCCTGTTTCAACACTGCAGGGATTCCATAAAAATAAGAACGGCAACGATGACTGTCGAGGGTTTTTTTAGCTCGCACACATTGCTGTGATGAGGAACAATGAAGGAGAGAGAGAGTGCAATAGACCATTCCTTCTCAGGCAGATTACATTGTCTCCCTCACTGAGTTGAAACACGCAGTAATGTGTGATTCCCAAACTGAACCATGTGAGGTCTCCTTGTACATTGTCCAAACTATGTCTCCATCACATTCCCTGTTCCATGTAGGTGCATCATTGCTGCTGTCATACACAGAGCAATACTCTGAGCAGAAAAATGGTCTCAGCCGATTTGAAATATGTTTACATGGCCCTGCGTCATTAAAAAAGTAAAATATTTAATGTATTCAGTATATCTGTGTTAAAATGCATGTATTTTTAAATACAGCAATTGCTGGAAAAGCTCGGCAGGTCTGTCAGTACCCAGATGCCTTTTACATGCTGTAGTTGTACCAGTCTCCACCACTTCCTCTGGCAGCTCATTCCATACGCACACCACCCTCTGTGTGAAAAGGTGCTCTTTAGGTCTCATCAAAATCTTTCCCCTCTCACTTTCCACCAATGCCCTCTAGTTTTGGACGCCCCTAAACTAGGGAAAAACCCTGACTACTCACCCTACCCATGACCATTTTGATTTTATAAACCTTTACTGCTGCGAAATGTGACACCAATCAACACGAATGGCTGTACTTTCAGTCATCCTGGGCCTAAATTCTGAAGTGCCATACTGACACCTCTTCCTTCTCCAACAAGTCATAATTCTAAATCCATTTTAATCAGTTTGTTCAGATGTATCATGAGACACTTCTGTGAGCTTTACACCTAGACCTTTGTGCCCAGAGGTAGGGACGCTAGCATCACTCAACAATACCCATAAAGCTGTAACAGTATTCTCCTGTGTGTTTGCTCATCAGCCTGTTCTGACATGCTGGGACATACCTCTGCAACAGGCAGGACTTGAATCCAGAACTTCTAGTCCAGAGCTAGGATCACTACCACAAATGTTCAGGAATTGGAATCAAATCCAGACCTTTGGCTCAGAGACAGGGATTATTACACATGACACTACCATACCCAGATTTTGGGTCATATTTTAAGTGTCAGCTTTCAGCTCGGTGTGGATTTCTTATAATCACGTTACCATTACTGAGCTACACAAAACACTTTGTATTGTTAAACAAATGCAAGATATTTGTCTCAACTGTAAGATATTGAGTGCACGTGCTGTGCCATCGAAGTTAACTATGAACAGGTTTAATTGCTGTTATCTGTAGTCTGCAATATTCGGGAAAGAAATCCTGCAGACATTCTGCACAATGAAGAGTCTCAAATAGATATTTATTACTGAACACCAGAGATGGAAGAAGAGCTTAATTTCTGATCCCAAAGCACCGATCACTCTTAGCCACCTCCAGCGTGTGACTGCCCTTTTCCTGGCCGCAGATTACTGTCCGGCCTCTCCTCCACACTGACTGTGTCAGCAATCTGCCCCTCCTCTCCCTAACCACACAAGGCAAACCAAGCTCAGGGTCTTTGTGAAAATCAAGGCCTGAGTGTGCAGGCCTCCTGGAGACGGATGGGCATTTTAAAATTGAAGGGGGAGGGGGAGGTGGCAGTAATATCACTCACTGGGCTGAGGGGTGGCAGATGGAGTTTAGTTTGGATTAATGCGAGGAATTGGATTTGGGAAATCAAACAAGAGCAGGATCTATACAATTAAAAGCAGGGCCTTTGGCAGTGTTGTATTACAGAAACCTAGGCCGTCAGGTTTAATTCGTTAAAATTTGCATCTCATATAGATAGTGTGGTTAAGAAGGTGTTTAACACACATGTCTTCATAGGACAGACCTTTGAGTATCGGAATTGGGACATCATGTTGTGGTTGTACAGGACGTTGGTGAGACCTCTTCTGGAATACTGTGTCCAGCCTGGTCATCCTGCCCGCTCACTCCATAGGCACACCACCCTCTGGGTGAAAAAGCTGCCCCTGAGGTCATTTAATATTTCCCCTCTCACCTTAAACCTATGTCCTCTAGTTTTGGTGTCCCCGTACCCTTAGAAAACACCTTGACTATTCACTTTGATATTACTGACCTTGATAATATTAAGCTGGAGAGAGTTCAAAAGAGATTAACCTGGAGGTTGCTGGGACTGGAAGGAGTGAGCTATAAGGAGAGGCTGGGTCTGCTGGGACTTTTTTCACTGGAGAGGATGAGATTAAGGGGTAACTTTACAGAGGTTTATAAAATCGTGAGGGGGACAGATAAGCTGAAGGGCTGATATTTTTTCCCTAGAGTTGGGGATTCAAAACTGGGATATTTTAAGATGCGAGGAAAAAGATTTACAAAAGTCATGAGAGGTAATTATTTTAGACAGAATCTGGCTTGTGTGTGGAATGAACTTCCAGAGGAATTGGTGAAAGCGGGGACAGTTACAACGTTTAAAGGACATTTAGATCAGTACATGGATAAGACATCAGTTTGGATGGTGCTGTGAGCAGCTGCCCTTTCCCTCCCCCTCTCTGAATGAATCCCTGTTGGTTTTCACCCTCTGTCAATGCCTGTGCAGTGGCGTGTGGAGGCCAGCAGAGGGTGGCATTGAATCACTTTAAGCACCACAGAGACAGCCAGACCTGCCCCACACAGATACACACAGATACACACACGGGGATGGTTAGGACACAGCGTGAAGCTCATCTGGTAACTTAAACTAAACATTAAAAACTGCTCAATTTGCCTCGTAAACTGTTCAAATATGAGGGACAGAGAACTCCCAAATTCCACTGTTTAAATAAAATCATCAATTTATTTTTTCACTCTGAAAGTGAACATTTTCCATGAACTCTTCACAACTCTGGGACCCCCTTTCTCTTAACTGCTTATTACCCGACTCCAGCTCTACAGCAATATATTGTTTCTGGGTCTGCCATCCTCTCATATCACAGGTGATTGTAAGCTCTCAGTTCAGAACAGCATTCACCCTCTCTTAAAGGTACAGTACAAACTTTCAACTTCATCACATTATACCCTGATGAATATTGATAAGTGGGACCGAACCGGATTTCTCTTGCACTGTGGTTTGTCAATATTTCATTCACTCCGTCTGGTGTGTGTCAGGAGTTTTGCTGCTCCATTGATAGCACGTCATTATTCGATTCCATCCGTGGGAATATATCAGTATTTCACTTGCTCACACTCGCGAGTGTGGGGCAGGATTTCAGTTGTTTCATGGGGACTGTGACGCTATGACAATCTCAATGTTTGTAGGTGGCACCGAACCTGGAAGAACTCTGAAGTCTATGGAGGAGAGTGTGGAACTCTGACAGGACAGTGATACGTTGGAGTAGTTTTCGGGCAGATGGGGATCAGTGCAGAGCAGTGTCAGGTGATGTACTGTGGTAGGAAGGATATTGAAAGGCAGTTTGAAACAGGCTGTACCATTATAAAGGGGCTGCAGGAGCAGAGAGCGCTGGGTGTATATGAGCACAGATTATTGAAGATATCAGGACAAGTGGGGAGAGCAGTTACTATCACAGATTAGTTTCAGTATCTGAGCTGTTTACAGGAGGAGGTGTAGGAGGGAGTCTCCGTGCTCCCTTCCTGGGAGGTGGTGGTGACGATGTGTTGTGAGCCCACCCTCCTGCCCACCGAGACCGTGGGGATTCCATTTGTACCAGCTCGACACAAAAGGGAGATGGCATCAGGACCACGGCTTCTAAGTTGTGCCGGGGGGAAACGGAGCTGCCAGTGGGTTTAAAGTGAGAATTGCCCTTCACTGAACATTGCTCCTGACTCGGTCGGTGGGACGTGGATGTTTAAGAATCTCCACACGAGGCGTCCCCGTCCCCTCGGGCTCCTACCAGGGTCCTCCCCACATGGCGGGGGGTGGGGGGGGGGGAGGGAGGGAACGGATATGGGAGAAAGGGGGGGAGGGATGGAGGGTGGGAGTGGGCGGCCCTGTTGTTCGTGCTGGTGTAGGTGAGGGATGGGGAGAGTCAGTCCACAGTATTGTATTCATGCAGTGTTATTAGTGTAATGGAAGGGGTGACACAGAGAGAGAGAGAGAGAGAGATGGGGATGTGGGGGAAAGGTGCTGCATGCAGCAGTGAGAGCGGTGGACCATGAGCCTTGTTCAGCGATAGGTCCTATAACAGATATACAGTGAGTGTGAGGGAGGAGAGAGAATACAGTGACCCTTATCCTAACAGAACGGGGAAGGTTATTGATGCTTGTCCTGTTTTGATGGACATTTCTTCAGACAGCAGAAACTGCACCGAGTTTGGTGTTGAGCACAGACCATGCTCGGTGGGTCTGGTGGAAAGGCCCCCTCTGGGAAGGCAATGGTCCCACACTGTACTAGCCCATCCACTATGCACACCATGCAGCGTCAACAAACTGTGGTATAATTGCCGCTTATCTGCCATGCTCGGGGTAAACTGTGCAGGGCAGCTCCTGACTGAGAAAACTCAACCATGTGCCCATTGGCCTTTTAAAAATGGCACCAGTGTCAGGGATCACCAAATATCCAGGAGCACGCGGGTGATGGCGAGGATCTCCAGCCATGATGGGTGGGAGAATCAGGCGGATATTGAATGAGAGAGATACCATGGGGTGGGCTGGGTAGTTAATGAGGTGAGTCCGATAAGATAGGACCAGAAAACTAGCTCAGCCTCGTGTGGACAATCCCTCCATCACACTGAAGGAAAATGAAACAAAGATAAATTATTGTTAGGATCTGCCCAATGAGTCATAGACTCTGTTGAAACTAATTGCAGTTACAAAGATGCAGAACAAATGCTCATCTGGCCTCACACCAATATCCCTTTGTCCCATCTTTCCTGGGAAGTCAGGCTCATGTTACAGGATGCTATCGAAGTGTCTACATTTCAGCATTCTGCAACCTGGGAACACATCCTTCCATGACACTGTCTCTCAGTCTCCCCCTCTCTGTCTATACCCCAAACCCCTCCCATGTGGTGATATTGAAACTGAGTCCCTCGCCATCTCTCTCTGGCAGTGATGTTGACAACCACAGCACCCCCTTGTCAGGGCACAATGGAGAGATGGAGCTGTAAATGGGTGGGAGCTGTACATCCAGTCACTTCCAGCATGGGCTGCCGGTTTCCCCACACTGGGCAGGGATATAACACAGTGTTACTGAGGAATGCAGTGGGGTGGTGTACAGAGCTCTACATGCTGGGAGGGTAACTGCGCCCGGTTTACAGATCAATGCACTGGGGTGGGGTACACAGTCCTACATGCTGGGAGGGTAACTGCTGCTGGGTTACAGATCAACGCACTGGGGTGGTGTACACAGTCCTACATGCTGGGAGGGTAACTGCTCCTGGGTTACAGATCAATGTACTGGGGTGGGGTACACAGTCCTACATGCTGGGAGGGTAACTGCTCCTGGTTTACAGATCAATGTACTGGGGTGGGGTACACAGTCCTACATGCTGGGAGGGTAACTGCTCCTGGTTTACAGATCAATGCACTGGGGTGGTGTACACAGTCCCACATTCTGCGGGGGGGAGTGGGTCCCGGTTTACAGGGGGAGGGGTGATAGGTCAGAGAGGAGGGTGGGGTGGATGGGGGGGAAGGTCATGGACAGGTCAAGGAGTTCCCCAGAACATTCCGTCCCCGACATTCTATAACTGCCATTCCCCAGAACGTTCTGTCCCTGACATTCTATAACTGCCATTCCCCGGAACGTTCCGTCCCCAACATTCTATAACTGACATTCCCCGGAACGTTCTGCCCCCAACATTCTATAACTGACATTCCCCGGAACGTTCCGTCCCCGACATTCTATCACTGACATTCCCCGGAACGTTCCGTCCCCGACATTCTATAACTGACATTCCCCGGAACGTTCTGTCCCCAACATTCTATAACTGACATTCCCCGGAACGTTCTGTCCCCAACATTCTAATAACTGACATTCCCCGGAATGTTCCGTTCCCGACATTCTATAACTGACATTCCCCGGAACGTTCTGTCCCCAACATTCTATAACTGACATTCCCCGGAACGTTCCGTCCCCAACATTCTATAACTGACATTCCCCGGAACGTTCTGTCAATGACATTCTATAACTGCCATTCCCCGGAACGTTCCGTCCCCAACAATCTATAAGTGACATTCCCCGGAACGTTCTGCCCCCAACATTCTATAACTGACATTCCCCGGAACGTTCCGTCCCCAACATTCTATAACTGACATTCCCCGGAACGTTCTGTCCCCAACATTCTATAACTGACATTCCCCGGAACGTTCTGCCCCCAATATTCTATAACTGACATTCCCTGGAACGTTCCGTCCCCAACATTCTATAACTGACATTCCCCGGAACGTTCCGTCCCCAACATTCTATAACTGACATTCCCCGGAACGTTCTGTCCCTGACATTCCATAACTGACATTCCCCGGAACGTTCCATCCCCAACATTCTATAACTGACATTCCCCGGAACGTTCCGTCCCCAACATTCTATAACTGACATTCCCTGGAACGTTCCGTCCCCAACATTCTATAACTGACATTCCCCGGAACGTTCCGTCCCCAACATTCTATAACTGACATTCCCCGGAACGTTCTGTCCCTGACATTCCATAACTGACATTCCCCGGAACGTTCCATCCCCAACATTCTATAACTGACATTCCCCGGAACGTTCCGTCCCCAACATTCTATAACTGACATTCCCCGGAACGTTCTGTCCCCAACATTCTATGACTGACATTCCCCGGAACGTTCTGTCCCCAACATTCTATAACTGACATTCCCTGGAACGTTCTGTCCCTGACATTCTATAACTGACATTCCCCAGAACGTTCTGTCCCCGACATTGTTTGTGAACAGCCGGACGTCAGTGAATTGAACAAATGATAAGATCCCGAGGGAAGAGATCCCGTTCCAGGGAGAAGTTGACACTGTTCCGAAGGACCCTCAGGCAGTTAAAGGGGGGAATACGTTTTCCCTGCGTTTACATTTCTTCACGACACAGGATCGACCACAATTTTGACCAAAATACAGAAATTCCCAAACTCCGTTTGTCTTCAGGAAACTGGGGGAGAATCCTTCAGGACAGTAACGTTCCCACCCTCCGTATTAGGAACTGGGAAGGAGTGACCTGTGTCTGCTCTCGAGTGATCGAGTGTGTGGGAATGTTCTAGAAACCATCTGTCCTTATGGATGTGTCTCTGTGTGTTTGGGGAGGGAGGGTTTCTTGTGATTTATGTCACATTTTTGTCAGTAATTCCGACCTTCCCATTTGTTATTCCAGCTCCAATTATTTTAATAAATCCCTGAATACAGGGACACATTTGAAAATCTCACTGGGTCCCCGATCAAACGGGTCCCTTTGCCTCCAGGCTGATGGATAATGGGTTTGTTTTCCTTCCTCACAGTTAACGTAGTGACCATCTACGTCCTGCTTTATAAAGATTGTGGATTGTCTCCATGTGTCAGACATTACCTGGGGGCCATGGCAGCGGCGGATCTCCTGGTCATTATCCTCGACCTGATCCTGAGACACATTCCCATTGTTTATCGGGAACAGTTTTATTTCCTGGTGTACTCCATCCCCGTGTGTAATATCCACGGGGTCCTGCTTTATGCAGCCACTGACTGCTCTGTCTGGTTCACCGTCACTTTCACCTTTGATCGGTTTGTGGCCATTTGTTGCCAGAAGCTGAAAAGTAAATATTGCAGTGAGAAAACGGCGGCTGTGGTTCTGGGAGCAGTGACTGTGCTGAGCTGTTTAAAGAACATTTCCTGTATTTTATTCTCACGGATCAGTATTGGCTGGAGAACTCCCCCTGGTTTTGTGATGTAAAAGGCGCTGTTCAAATCTCCATTGTCTGGCTCACAATCGAGTCCTCCACCACATTCTAACCCCCGTGTGTCCCATTTCTCCTGATTCTGCTGCTCAATGTTCTCACCGTCAGACACATTTTAGTGACCAGCAGAGCCCCGCAGGAGACTCCACGCTCACACCAATGGGGACGCTCAGTCTGACACTGAAATGAGAAACCGAAAAAATCCATCATTTTACTGTTTGTGATCTCGGCCAATTTCATCCTGTTATGGTCAACGTTCATGCTGTATTCTATATGGGCCCGGATGTATGATATTGGGTATTACTCTGTGTATCTCCATCCCTTTGTGCGGGAATTGGGCTTCATGCTGCAGCTCCTCAGTTGCTGCACAAACACCGCGATTTATGCCGTGACCCAGACTAAGTTCAGGCAGCAGCTGAAGAATGT